>NW_027448249.1:0-59259 GCF_038048845.1 Mixophyes fleayi
TCATAATTCTTGTTTCTCATGACATCTCTAACATTGCCCACAATTATCAACCTTTCTAAGTCTTTCTGAGCACGAGAAAATCGCAAAAACATAGTCATTTCTTCATTGCCGTACAAAAACAACGCTTTTTTGCATTTCTGTCTCACTTTCCTCTTAGAAACAATGATTTACATCAATCCTTTTACATAATTCTTGTTTCTCATGACATTTCTAACATTGCCCACAATTATCAACTTCTAAGTCTTTCTGAGCAGGAGAAATTGCAAAACATAGTCATTTCTTCATTGCCGTACAAAAACAATGCTTTTTTGCATTCCTGTCTCACTTTCTCTTAGAAACAATGATTTACATCAATCCTTTCACATAATTCTTGTTTCTCATGACATTTCTAACATTGCCCACAATTATCAACTTTCTAAGTCTTTCTGAGCAGGAGAAATCGCAAAACATAGTCATTTCTTCATTGCCGTACAAAAACAACGCTTTTTTTGCATTCCTGTCTCACTTTCTCTTAGAAACAATGATTTTCATCAATCCTTTTACATAATTCTTGTTTCTCATGACATCTCTAACATTGCTCCACCATTATCAACTTTCTAAGTCTTTCTGAGCACGAGAAATCGCAAAACATAGTCATTTCTTCACTTGCCGTACAAAAACAACGCTTTTTTGCATTTATGTCTCACTTTCTCTTAGAAACAATGATTTACATCAATCCTTTTACATAATTCTTGTTTCTCATGACATTTCTAACATTGCCCACAATTATCAACTTTCTAAGTCTTTCTGAGCAGGAGAAATTGCAAAACATAGTCATTTCTTCATTGCCGTCCAAAAACCACGCTTTTTGTATTCCTGTCTCACTTTCTCTTACAAACAATGATTTTCATGCTATCCTTTACATAATTCTTGTTTCTCATGACATTTCTAACATTGCCCACAATTATCAACTTTCTAAGTCTTTCTGAGCACGAGAAATCGTAAAACATAGTCATTTCTTCATTGCCGTCCAAAAACAACGCTTTTTTGCATTCCTGTCTCACTTTCTCTTAGAAACAATGATTTACATCAATCCTGTTACATAATTCTTGTTTCTCATGACATTTCTAACTTTGCCCACAATTATCAACTTTCTAAGTCTTTCTGAGCACATGAAATCGTAAACCATAGTCATTTCTTCATTGCCGTCCAAAAACAACGCTTTTTTGCATTCCTGTCTCACTTTCTCTTAGAAACATGATTTTCATCAATTCTTTTACATAATTCTTGTTTCTCATGACATTTCTAACATTGCCCACAATTATCAACTTTCTAAGTCTTTCTGAGCAGGAGAAATTGCAAACATAGTCATTTCTTCATTGCCGTACAAAAACAATGCTTTTTGCATTCCTGTCTCACTTTCCTCTTAGAAACAATGATTTACATCATCCTTTCACATAATTCTTGTTTCTCATGACATTTCTAACATTGCCCACAATTATCAACTTTCTAAGTCTTTCTGAGCACGAGAAATCGCAAAACATAGTCATTTCTTCATTGCCGTCAAAAAAACAACGCTTTTTTCCATTCCTGTCTCACTTTCTCTTAGAAACAATGATTTTCATCAATCCTTTTACATAATTCTTGTTTCTCATGACATCTCTAACATTGCCCACAATTATCAACTTTCTAAGTATTTCTGAGCACGAGAAATCGCAAAACATAGTCATTTCTTCATTGCCGTACAAAAACAACGCTTTTTTGCATTTCTGTCTCACTTTCTCTTAGAAACAATGATTTACATCAATCCTTTTACATAATTCTTGTTTCTCATGACATTTCTAACATTGCCCACAATTATCAACTTTCTAGTCTTTCTGAGCAGGAGAAATCGCAAAACATAGTCATTTCTTCATTGCCGTACAAAAACAACGCTTTTTTTGCATTCCTGTCTCACTTTCTCTTAGAAACAATGATTTACATCAATCCTTTTTACATAATTCTTGTTTCTCATGACATTTCTAACATTGCCCACAATTATCACCTTTCTAAGTCTTTCTGAGCAGGAGAAATTGCAAAACAATAGTCATTTCTTCATTGCCGTAAAAAAACAATGCTTTTTTGCAATTCCTGTCTCACTTTCTCTAGGAAACAATGATTTACATCAATCCTTTCACATAATTCTTGTTTCTCATGACATTTCTAACATTGCCCACAATTATCAACTTTCTAAGTCTTTCTGAGCAGGAGAAATTGCAAAACATAGTCATTTCTTCATTGCCGTACAAAAACAATGCTTTTTTTGCATTCCTGTCTCACTTTCTCTTAGAAACAATGATTTACATCAATCCTTTTACATAATTCTTGTTTTCTCATGACATTTCTAACATTGCCCACAATTATCAACTTTCTAAGTCTTTCTGAGCAGGAGAAATCGCAAACATAGTCATTTCTTCATTGCTGTACAAAAACAACGCTTTTTTTGCATTCCTGTCTCACTTCTCTAGAAACAATGATTTTTCATCAATCCTTTTACATAATTCCTTGTTTCTCATGACATCTCTAACATTGCCCACAATTATCAACTTTCTAAGTCTTTCTGAGCACGAGAAATCGTAAAACATAGTCATTTCTTCATTGCCGTCCAAAAACAACGCTTTTTTGCATTCCTGTCTCACTGTTCTGCTTAGAAACAATGATTTACATCAATCCTTTTACATAATTCTTGTTTCTCATGACATTTCTAACTTTGCCACAATTATGCAACTTTCTAAGTCTTTTCTGAGCACATGAAATCGTAAACCATAGTCATTTCTTCATTGCCGTCCAAAACAACGCTTTTTTGCATTCCTGTCTCACTTTCTCTTAGAAACAATGATTTTCATCAATTCTTTTACATAATTCTTGTTTCTCATGACATTTCTAACATTGCCCCACAATTATCAACTTTCTAAGTCTTTCTGAGCAGGAGAAATTGCAAACATAGTCATTTCTTCATTGCCGTACAAAAACAATGCTTTTTTGCATTCCTGTCTCACTTTCTCTTAGAAACAATGATTTACATCAATCCTTTCACATAATTCTTGTTTCTCATGACATTTCTAACATTGCCCACAATTATCAACTTTCTAAGTCTTTCTGAGCACGAGAAATCGCAAACATAGTCATTTCTTCATTGCCGTCAAAAAACAACGCTTTTTTTCCATTCCTGTCTCACTTTCTCTTAGAAACAATGATTTTCATCAATCCTTTTACATAATTCTTGTTCTCATGACATCTCTAAGCAATTGCCCACAATCTATCGAACTTTCTAAGTATTTCTGAGCACGAGAAATCGCAAAACATAGTCATTTCTTCATTGCCGTACAAAAACAACGCTTTTTTGCATTTCTGTCTCACTTTCTCTTAGAAACAATGATTTACATCAATCCCTTTTACATAATTCTTGTTTCTCATGACATTTCTAACATTGCCCACAATTATCAACTTTCTAATGTCTTTCTGAGCAGGAGAAATCGCAAAACATAGTCATTTCTTCATTGCCGTACAAAAACAACGCTTTTTTTGCATTCCTGTCTCACTTTCTCTTAGAAACAATGATTTACATCAATCCTTTTACATAATTCTTGTTTCTCATGACATTTCTAACATTGCCCACAATTATCAACTTTCTAAGTCTTTCTGAGCAGGAGAAATTGCAAAACATAGTCATTTCTTCATTGCCGTACAAAAACAATGCTTTTTTGCATTCCTGTCTCACTTTCTCTTAGAAACAATGATTTACATGTCAATCCTTTCACATAATTCTTGTTTCTCATGACATTTCTAACATTGCCCACAATTATCAACTTTCTAAGTCTTTCTGAGCAGGAGAAATTGCAAAACATAGTCATTTCTTCATTTGCCGTACAAAAACAATGCTTTTTTGCCATTCCTGTCTCACTTTCTCTTAGAAACAATGATTTACATCAAAGTCCTTTTACATAATTCTTGGTTTCTCATGACATTTCTAACATTGCCCCACAATTATCAACTAGTCTAAGTCTTTCCTGAGCAGGAGAAATCGCAAAACATAGTCATTTCTTCATTGCCCGTACAAAAACAACGCTTTTTTTGCATTCCTGTCTCACTTTCTCTTGTAAACAATGATTTACATCAATCCTTTCACATAATTCTTGTTTCTCATGACATTTCTAACATTGCCCACAATTATCAACTTTCTAAGTCTTTCTGAGCACGAGAAATCGCAAAACATAGTCATTTCTTCATTGCCGTCCAAAAACAACGCTTTTTTTGCATTCCTGTCCTCACTTTCTCTTAGAAACAATGATTTACATCAATCCTTTTACATAATTCTTGTTTCTCATGACATTTCTAACATTGCCCACAATTATCAACTTTCTAAGTCTTTCTGAGCACGAGAAATCGGTAATAAACATAGTCATTTCTTCATTGCCGTCCAAAACAACGCTTTTTTGCATTCCTGTCTCACTTTCTCTTAGAAACAATGATTTACATCAATCCTTTTACATAATTCTTGTTTCTCATGACATTTCTAACATTGCCCACAATTATCAACTTTCTAAGTCTTTCTGAGCAGGAGAAATTGCAAAACATAGTCATTTCTTCATTGCCGTCCAAAAACAACGCTTTTTTGCATTCCTGTCTCACTCTCTCTTACAAACAATGATTTTCATCAATCCTTTTACATAATTCTTGTTTCTCATGACATTTCTAACTTTGCCCACAATTATCAACTTTCTAAGTCTTTCTGAGCACATGAAATCGTAAACCATAGTCATTTCTTCATTGCCGTCCAAAAAACAATGCTTTTTTGCATTCCTGTCTTCACTTTCTCTTAGAAACAATGATTTACATCAATCCTTTTACATAATTCTTGTTTCTCATGACATTTCTAACATTGCCCACAATTATCCAACTTTCTAAGTCTTTCTGAGCACGAGAAATCGCAAAACATAGTCATTTCTTCATTGCCGTACAAAACAACGCTTTTTTGCATTTCTGTCTCACTTCTCTTAGAAACAATGATTTACATCAATCCTTTTACATAATTCTTGTTTCTCATGACATTTCTAACATTGCCCACAATTATCAACTTTCTAAGTCTTTCTGAGCAGGAGAAATTGCAAAACATAGTCATTTCTTCATTGCCGTACAAAAACAATGCTTTTTTGCATTCCTGTCTCACTTTCTCTTAGAAACAATGATTTACATCAATCCTTTCACATAATTCTTGTTTCTCATGACATCTCTAACATTGCCCACAATTATCAACTTTCTAAGTCTTTCTGAGCACGAGAAATTCGCAAAACATAGTCATTTCTTCATTGCCGTCCAAAAACAACGCTTTTTTGCATTTCTGTCTCACTTTCTCTTAGAAACAATGATTTACATCAATCCTTTTACATAATTCTTGTTTCTCATGACATTTCTAACATTGCCCACAATTATCAACTTTCTAAGTCTTTCTGAGCAGGAGAAATTGCCAAAACATAGTCATTTCTTCATTGCCGTACAAAAACAATGCTTTTTTGCATTCCTGTCTCACTTTCTCTTAGAAACAATGATTTACATCAATCCTTGTCACATAATTCTTGTTTCTCATGACATTTCTAACATTTGCCCACAATTATCAACTTTCTAAGTCTTTCTGAGCACGAGAAATCGCAAAACATAGTCATTTCTTCATTGCCGTACAAAAACAACGCTTTTTTTGCATTCCTGTCTCACTTTCTCTTAGAAACAATGATTTTCATCAATCCTTTTACATAATTCTTGTTTCTCATGACATTTCTAACATTGCCCACAATTATCAACTTTCTAAGTCTTTCTGAGCAGGAGAAATTGCAAAAACATAGTCATTTCTTCATTGCCGTCCAAAAACAACGCTTTTTTGTATTCCTGTCTCACTTTCTCTTAGCAAACAATGATTTTCATCAATCCTTTTACATAATTCTTGTTTCTCATGACATTTCTAACATTGCCCACAATTATCAACTTTCTAAGTCTTTCTGAGCACGAGAAATCGTAAAACATAGTCATTTCTTCATTGCCGTCCAAAACAACGCTTTTTTGCATTCCTGTCTCACTTTCTCTTAGAAACAATGATTTACATCAATCCTTTTACATAATTCTTGTTTCTCATGACATTTCTAACTTTGCCCACAATTATCAACTTTCTAAGTCTTTCTGAGCACATGAAATCGTAAACCATAGTCATTTCTTCATTGCCGTCCAAAAACAACGCTTTTTTGCATTCCTGTCTCAACTTTCTCTTAGAAACAATGATTTTCATCAATTCTTTTACATAATTCTTGTTTCTCATGACATTTCTAACATTGCCCACAATTATCAACTTTCTAAGTCTTTCTGAGCAGGAGAAATTGCAAACATAGTCATTTCTTCATTGCCGTACAAAAACAATGCTTTTTTGCATTCCTGTCTCACTTTCTCTTAGAAACAATGATTTACATCAATCCTTTCACATAATTCTTGTTTCTCATGACATTTCTAACATTGCCCACAATTATCAACTTTCTAAGTCTTTCTGAGCACGAGAAATCGCAAAACATAGTCATTTCTTCATTGCCGTCAAAAAACAACGCTTTTTTCCATTCCCTGTCTCACTTTCTCTTAGAAACAATGATTTTCATCAATCCTTTTACATAATTCTTGTTTCTCATGACATCTCTAACAATTGCCCACAATTTATCAACTTTCTAAGTATTTCTGAGCACGAGAAATCGCAAAACATAGTCATTTCTTCATTGCCGTACAAAAACAACGCTTTTTTGCATTTCTGTCTCACTTTCTCTTAGAAACAATGATTTACATCAATCCTTTTACATAATTCTTGTTTCTCATGACATTTCTAACATTGCCCACAATTATCAACTTTCTAAGTCTTTCTGAGCAGGAGAAATCGCAAAACATAGTCATTTCTTCATTGCCGTCCAAAAACAACGCTTTTTTTGCATTTCTGTCTCACTTTCTCTTAGAAACAATGATTTACATCAATCCTTTTACATAATTCTTGTTTCTCATGACATTTCTAACATTGCCCACAATTATCAACTTTCTAAGTCTTTCTGAGCAGGAGAAATTGCACAAACATAGTCATTTCTTCATTGCCGTACAAAAACAATGCTTTTTTGCATTCCTGTCTCACTTTCTCTTAGAAACAATGATTTACATCAATCCTTTCACATAATTCTTGTTTCTCATGACATTTCTAACATTGCCCACAATTATCAACTTTCTAAGTCTTTCTGAGCACGAGAAATCGCAAAACATAGTCATTCTTCATTGCCGTACAAAAACAACGCTTTTTTGCATTCCTGTCTCACTTTCTCTTAGAAACAATGATTTCATCAATCCTTTTACATAATTCTTGTTTCTCATGACATTTCTAACATTGCCCACAATTATCAACTTGTCTAAGTCTTTCTGAGCAGGAGAAATTGCAAAACATAGTCATTTCTTCATTGCCGTCCAAAAACCACGCTTTTTTGTATTCCTGTCTCACTTTCTCTTACAAACAATGATTTTCATCAATCCTGTTTACATAATTCTTGTTTCTCATGACATTTCTAACATTGCCCACAATTATCAACTTCTAAGTCTTTCTGAGCCACGAGAAATCGTAAAACATAGTCATTTCTTCATTGCCGTCCAAAAACAACGCTTTTTTGCATTCCTGTCTCACTTTCTCTTAGAAACAATGATTTACATCAATCCTTTTACATAATTCTTGTTTCTCATGACATTTCTAACTTTGCCCACAATTATCAACTTTCTAAGTCTTTCTGAGCACATGAAATCGTAAACCATAGTCAATTTCTTCATTGCCGTCCAAAAACAACGCTTTTTTGCATTCCTGTCTCACTTTCTCTTAGAAACAATGATTTTCATCAATTCTTTTACATAATTCTTGTTTCTCATGACATTTCTAACATTGCCCACAATTATCAACCTTTCTAAGTCTTTCTGAGCAGGAGAAATTGCAAACATAGTCATTTCTTCATTGCCGTACAAAAACAATGCTTTTTTGCATTCCTGTCTCACTTTCTCTTAGAAACAATGATTTACATCAATCCTTTCACATAATTCTTGTTTCTCATGACATTTCTAACATTGCCCACAATTATCAACTTTCTAAGTCTTTCTGAGCACGAGAAATCGCAACAAAACATAGTCATTTCTTCATTGCCGTCAAAAAACAACGCTTTCTTTCCATTCCTGTCTCACTTTCTCTTAGAAACAATGATTTTCATCAATCCTTTTACATAATTCTTGTTTCTCATGACATCTCTAACATTGCCCACAATTATCAACTTTCTAAGTATTTCTGAGCACGAGAAATCGCAAAACATAGTCATTTCTTCATTGCCGTACAAAAACAACGCTTTTTTGCATTTCTGTCTCACTTTCTCTTAGAAACAATGATTTACATCAATCCTTTTACATAATTCTTGTTTCTCATGACATTTCTAACATTGCCCACAATTATCAACTTTCTAAGTCTTTCTGAGCAGGAGAAATCGCAAAACATAGTCATTTCTTCATTGCCGTACAAAAACAACGCTTTTTTGCATTCCTGTCTCACTTTCTCTTAGAAACAATGATTTACATCAATCCTTTTACATAATTCTTGTTTCTCATGACATTTCTAACATTGCCCACAATTATCAACTTTCTAAGTCTTTCTGAGCAGGAGAAATTGCAAAACATAGTCATTTCTTCATTGCCGTAAAAAAACAATGCTTTTTTGCATTCCTGTCTCACTTTCTCTTAGAAACAATGATTTACATCAATCCTTTCACATAATTCTTGTTTCTCATGACATTTCTAACATTGCCCACAATTATCAACTTTCTAAGTCTTTCTGAGCAGGAGAAATTGCAAAACATAGTCATTTCTTCATTGCCGTACAAAAACAATGCTTTTTTGCATTCCTGTCTCACTTTCTCTTAGAAACAATGATTTACATCAATCCTTTTACATAATTCTTGTTTCTCATGACATTTCTAACATTGCCCACAATTATCAACTTTCTAAGTCTTTCTGAGCAGGAGAAATCGCAAAACATAGTCATTTCTTCATTGCTGTACAAAAACAACGCTTTTTTGCATTCCTGTCTCACTTTCTCTTAGAAACAATGATTTTCATCAATCCTTTTACATAATTCTTGTTTCTCATGACATCTCTAACATTGCCCACAATTATCAACTTTCTAAGTCTTTCTGAGCACGAGAAATCGTAAAACATAGTCATTTCTTCATTGCCGTCCAAAAACAACGCTTTTTTGCATTCCTGTCTCACTTTCTCTTAGAAACAATGATTTACATCAATCCTTTTACATAATTCTTGTTTCTCATGACATTTCTAACTTTGCCCACAATTATCAACTTTCTAAGTCTTTCTGAGCACATGAAATCGTAAACCATAGTCATTTCTTCATTGCCGTCCAAAAACAACGCTTTTTTGCATTCCTGTCTCACTTTCTCTTAGAAACAATGATTTTCATCAATTCTTTTACATAATTCTTGTTTCTCATGACATTTCTAACATTGCCCACAATTATCAACTTTCTAAGTCTTTCTGAGCAGGAGAAATTGCAAACATAGTCATTTCTTCATTGCCGTACAAAAACAATGCTTTTTTGCATTCCTGTCTCACTTTCTCTTAGAAACAATGATTTACATCAATCCTTTCACATAATTCTTGTTTCTCATGACATTTCTAACATTGCCCACAATTATCAACTTTCTAAGTCTTTCTGAGCACGAGAAATCGCAAAACATAGTCATTTCTTCATTGCCGTCAAAAAACAACGCTTTTTTCCATTCCTGTCTCACTTTCTCTTAGAAACAATGATTTTCATCAATCCTTTTACATAATTCTTGTTTCTCATGACATCTCTAACATTGCCCACAATTATCAACTTTCTAAGTATTTCTGAGCACGAGAAATCGCAAAACATAGTCATTTCTTCATTGCCGTACAAAAACAACGCTTTTTTGCATTTCTGTCTCACTTTCTCTTAGAAACAATGATTTACATCAATCCTTTTACATAATTCTTGTTTCTCATGACATTTCTAACATTGCCCACAATTATCAACTTTCTAAGTCTTTCTGAGCAGGAGAAATCGCAAAACATAGTCATTTCTTCATTGCCGTACAAAAACAACGCTTTTTTGCATTCCTGTCTCACTTTCTCTTAGAAACAATGATTTACATCAATCCTTTTACATAATTCTTGTTTCTCATGACATTTCTAACATTGCCCACAATTATCAACTTTCTAAGTCTTTCTGAGCAGGAGAAATTGCAAAACATAGTCATTTCTTCATTGCCGTACAAAAACAATGCTTTTTTGCATTCCTGTCTCACTTTCTCTTAGAAACAATGATTTACATCAATCCTTTCACATAATTCTTGTTTCTCATGACATTTCTAACATTGCCCACAATTATCAACTTTCTAAGTCTTTCTGAGCAGGAGAAATTGCAAAACATAGTCATTTCTTCATTGCCGTACAAAAACAATGCTTTTTTGCATTCCTGTCTCACTTTCTCTTAGAAACAATGATTTACATCAATCCTTTTACATAATTCTTGTTTCTCATGACATTTCTAACATTGCCCACAATTATCAACTTTCTAAGTCTTTCTGAGCAGGAGAAATCGCAAAACATAGTCATTTCTTCATTGCCGTACAAAAACAACGCTTTTTTGCATTCCTGTCTCACTTTCTCTTGTAAACAATGATTTACATCAATCCTTTCACATAATTCTTGTTTCTCATGACATTTCTAACATTGCCCACAATTATCAACTTTCTAAGTCTTTCTGAGCACGAGAAATCGCAAAACATAGTCATTTCTTCATTGCCGTCCAAAAACAACGCTTTTTTGCATTCCTGTCTCACTTTCTCTTAGAAACAATGATTTACATCAATCCTTTTACATAATTCTTGTTTCTCATGACATTTCTAACATTGCCCACAATTATCAACTTTCTAAGTCTTTCTGAGCACGAGAAATCGTAAAACATAGTCATTTCTTCATTGCCGTCCAAAAACAACGCTTTTTTGCATTCCTGTCTCACTTTCTCTTAGAAACAATGATTTACATCAATCCTTTTACATAATTCTTGTTTCTCATGACATTTCTAACATTGCCCACAATTATCAACTTTCTAAGTCTTTCTGAGCAGGAGAAATTGCAAAACATAGTCATTTCTTCATTGCCGTCCAAAAACAACGCTTTTTTGCATTCCTGTCTCACTCTCTCTTACAAACAATGATTTTCATCAATCCTTTTACATAATTCTTGTTTCTCATGACATTTCTAACTTTGCCCACAATTATCAACTTTCTAAGTCTTTCTGAGCACATGAAATCGTAAACCATAGTCATTTCTTCATTGCCGTCCAAAAACAATGCTTTTTTGCATTCCTGTCTCACTTTCTCTTAGAAACAATGATTTACATCAATCCTTTTACATAATTCTTGTTTCTCATGACATTTCTAACATTGCCCACAATTATCAACTTTCTAAGTCTTTCTGAGCACGAGAAATCGCAAAACATAGTCATTTCTTCATTGCCGTACAAAAACAACGCTTTTTTGCATTTCTGTCTCACTTTCTCTTAGAAACAATGATTTACATCAATCCTTTTACATAATTCTTGTTTCTCATGACATTTCTAACATTGCCCACAATTATCAACTTTCTAAGTCTTTCTGAGCAGGAGAAATTGCAAAACATAGTCATTTCTTCATTGCCGTACAAAAACAATGCTTTTTTGCATTCCTGTCTCACTTTCTCTTAGAAACAATGATTTACATCAATCCTTTCACATAATTCTTGTTTCTCATGACATCTCTAACATTGCCCACAATTATCAACTTTCTAAGTCTTTCTGAGCACGAGAAATCGCAAAACATAGTCATTTCTTCATTGCCGTCCAAAAACAACGCTTTTTTGCATTTCTGTCTCACTTTCTCTTAGAAACAATGATTTACATCAATCCTTTTACATAATTCTTGTTTCTCATGACATTTCTAACATTGCCCACAATTATCAACTTTCTAAGTCTTTCTGAGCAGGAGAAATTGCAAAACATAGTCATTTCTTCATTGCCGTACAAAAACAATGCTTTTTTGCATTCCTGTCTCACTTTCTCTTAGAAACAATGATTTACATCAATCCTTTCACATAATTCTTGTTTCTCATGACATTTCTAACATTGCCCACAATTATCAACTTTCTAAGTCTTTCTGAGCACGAGAAATCGCAAAACATAGTCATTTCTTCATTGCCGTACAAAAACAACGCTTTTTTGCATTCCTGTCTCACTTTCTCTTAGAAACAATGATTTTCATCAATCCTTTTACATAATTCTTGTTTCTCATGACATTTCTAACATTGCCCACAATTATCAACTTTCTAAGTCTTTCTGAGCAGGAGAAATTGCAAAACATAGTCATTTCTTCATTGCCGTCCAAAAACAACGCTTTTTTGTATTCCTGTCTCACTTTCTCTTACAAACAATGATTTTCATCAATCCTTTTACATAATTCTTGTTTCTCATGACATTTCTAACATTGCCCACAATTATCAACTTTCTAAGTCTTTCTGAGCACGAGAAATCGTAAAACATAGTCATTTCTTCATTGCCGTCCAAAAACAACGCTTTTTTGCATTCCTGTCTCACTTTCTCTTAGAAACAATGATTTACATCAATCCTTTTACATAATTCTTGTTTCTCATGACATTTCTAACTTTGCCCACAATTATCAACTTTCTAAGTCTTTCTGAGCACATGAAATCGTAAACCATAGTCATTTCTTCATTGCCGTCCAAAAACAACGCTTTTTTGCATTCCTGTCTCACTTTCTCTTAGAAACAATGATTTTCATCAATTCTTTTACATAATTCTTGTTTCTCATGACATTTCTAACATTGCCCACAATTATCAACTTTCTAAGTCTTTCTGAGCAGGAGAAATTGCAAACATAGTCATTTCTTCATTGCCGTACAAAAACAATGCTTTTTTGCATTCCTGTCTCACTTTCTCTTAGAAACAATGATTTACATCAATCCTTTCACATAATTCTTGTTTCTCATGACATTTCTAACATTGCCCACAATTATCAACTTTCTAAGTCTTTCTGAGCACGAGAAATCGCAAAACATAGTCATTTCTTCATTGCCGTCAAAAAACAACGCTTTTTTCCATTCCTGTCTCACTTTCTCTTAGAAACAATGATTTTCATCAATCCTTTTACATAATTCTTGTTTCTCATGACATCTCTAACATTGCCCACAATTATCAACTTTCTAAGTCTTTCTGAGCACGAGAAATCGCAAAACATAGTCATTTCTTCATTGCCGTACAAAAACAACGCTTTTTTGCATTTCTGTCTCACTTTCTCTTAGAAACAATGATTTACATCAATCCTTTTACATAATTCTTGTTTCTCATGACATTTCTAACATTGCCCACAATTATCAACTTTCTAAGTCTTTCTGAGCAGGAGAAATCGCAAAACATAGTCATTTCTTCATTGCCGTACAAAAACAACGCTTTTTTGCATTCCTGTCTCACTTTCTCTTAGAAACAATGATTTTCATCAATCCTTTTACATAATTCTTGTTTCTCATGACATCTCTAACATTGCCCACAATTATCAACTTTCTAAGTCTTTCTGAGCACGAGAAATCGCAAAACATAGTCATTTCTTCATTGCCGTACAAAAACGCTTTTTTGCATTTCTGTCTCACTTTCTCTTAGAAACAATGATTTACATCAATCCTTTTACATAATTCTTGTTTCTCATGACATTTCTAACATTGCCCACAATTATCAACTTTCTAAGTCTTTCTGAGCAGGAGAAATTGCAAAACATAGTCATTTCTTCATTGCCGTACAAAAACAATGCTTTTTTGCATTCCTGTCTCACTTTCTCTTAGAAACAATGATTTACATCAATCCTTTCACATAATTCTTGTTTCTCATGACATTTCTAACATTGCCCACAATTATCAACTTTCTAAGTCTTTCTGAGCAGGAGAAATCGCAAAACATAGTCATTTCTTCATTGCCGTACAAAAACAACGCTTTTTTGCATTCCTGTCTCACTTTCTCTTAGAAACAATGATTTTCATCAATCCTTTTACATAATTCTTGTTTCTCATGACATCTCTAACATTGCCCACAATTATCAACTTTCTAAGTCTTTCTGAGCACGAGAAATCGCAAAACATAGTCATTTCTTCATTGCCGTACAAAAACAACGCTTTTTTGCATTTCTGTCTCACTTTCTCTTAGAAACAATGATTTACATCAATCCTTTCACATAATTCTTGTTTCTCATGACATTTCTAACATTGCCCACAATTATCAACTTTCTAAGTCTTTCTGAGCACGAGAAATCGCAAAACATAGTCATTTCTTCATTGCCGTCCAAAAACAACGCTTTTTTGCATTCCTGTCTCACTTTCTCTTAGAAACAATGATTTACATCAATCCTTTTACATAATTCTTGTTTCTCATGACATTTCTAACATTGCCCACAATTATCAACTTTCTAAGTCTTTCTGAGCACGAGAAATCGCAAAACATAGTCATTTCTTCATTGCCATTAAAAAACAACGCTTTTTTGCATTCCTGTCTCACTTTCTCTTGTAATCAATGATTTACATCAATCCTTTTACATAATTCTTGTTTCTCATGACATTTCTAACATTGCCCACAATTATCAACTTTCTAAGTCTTTCTGAGCAGGAGAAATTGCAAAACATAGTCATTTCTTCATTGCCGTACAAAAACAACGTTTTTTGCATTCCTGTCTCACTTTCTCTTAGAAACAATGATTTACATCAATCCTTTTACATAATTCTTGTTTCTCATGACATTTCTAACATTGCCCACAATTATCAACTTTCTAAGTCTTTCTGAGCAGGAGAAATCGCAAAACATAGTCATTTCTTCATTGCCGTTAAAAAACAACGCTTTTTTGCATTCCTGTCTCACTTTCTCTTGTAAACAATTATTTACATCAATCCTTTTACATAATTCTTGTTTCTCATGACATTTCTAACATTGCCCACAATTATCAACTTTCTAAGTCTTTCTGAGCAGGAGAAATTGCAAAACATAGTCATTTCTTCATTGCCGTACAAAAACAACGCTTTTTTGCATTCCTGTCTCACTTTCTCTTAGAAACAATGATTTACATCAATCCTTTTACATAATTCTTGTTTCTCATGACATTTCTAACATTGCCCACAATTATCAACTTTCTAAGTCTTTCTGAGCAGGAGAAATTGCAAAACATAGTCATTTCTTCATTGCCGTCCAAAAACAACGCTTTTTTGTATTCCTGTCTCACTTTCTCTTACAAACAATGATTTTCATCAATCCTTTTACATAATTCTTGTTTCTCATGACATTTCTAACATTGCCCACAATTATCAACTTTCTAAGTCTTTCTGAGCACGAGAAATCGTAAAACATAGTCATTTCTTCATTGCCGTCCAAAAACAACGCTTTTTTGCATTCCTGTCTCACTTTCTCTTAGAAACAATGATTTACATCAATCCTTTTACATAATTCTTGTTTCTCATGACATTTCTAACTTTGCCCACAATTATCAACTTTCTAAGTCTTTCTGAGCACATGAAATCGTAAACCATAGTCATTTCTTCATTGCCGTCAAAAAACAACGCTTTTTTCCATTCCTGTCTCACTTTCTCTTAGAAACAATGATTTTCATCAATCCTTTTACATAATTCTTGTTTCTCATGACATCTCTAACATTGCCCACAATTATCAACTTTCTAAGTCTTTCTGAGCACGAGAAATCGCAAAACATAGTCATTTCTTCATTGCCGTACAAAAACAACGCTTTTTTGCATTTCTGTCTCACTTTCTCTTAGAAACAATGATTTACATCAATCCTTTTACATAATTCTTGTTTCTCATGACATTTCTAACATTGCCCACAATTATCAACTTTCTAAGTCTTTCTGAGCAGGAGAAATCGCAAAACATAGTCATTTCTTCATTGCCGTACAAAAACAACGCTTTTTTGCATTCCTGTCTCACTTTCTCTTAGAAACAATGATTTTCATCAATCCTTTTACATAATTCTTGTTTCTCATGACATCTCTAACATTGCCCACAATTATCAACTTTCTAAGTATTTCTGAGCACGAGAAATCGCAAAACATAGTCATTTCTTCATTGCCGTACAAAAACAACGCTTTTTTGCATTTCTGTCTCACTTTCTCTTAGAAACAATGATTTACATCAATCCTTTTACATAATTCTTGTTTCTCATGACATTTCTAACATTGCCCACAATTATCAACTTTCTAAGTCTTTCTGAGCAGGAGAAATCGCAAAACATAGTCATTTCTTCATTGCCGTACAAAAACAACGCTTTTTTGCATTCCTGTCTCACTTTCTCTTAGAAACAATGATTTACATCAATCCTTTTACATAATTCTTGTTTCTCATGACATTTCTAACATTGCCCACAATTATCAACTTTCTAAGTCTTTCTGAGCAGGAGAAATTGCAAAACATAGTCATTTCTTCATTGCCGTACAAAAACAATGCTTTTTTGCATTCCTGTCTCACTTTCTCTTAGAAACAATGATTTACATCAATCCTTTCACATAATTCTTGTTTCTCATGACATTTCTAACATTGCCCACAATTATCAACTTTCTAAGTCTTTCTGAGCAGGAGAAATTGCAAAACATAGTCATTTCTTCATTGCCGTACAAAAACAATGCTTTTTTGCATTCCTGTCTCACTTTCTCTTAGAAACAATGATTTACATCAATCCTTTTACATAATTCTTGTTTCTCATGACATTTCTAACATTGCCCACAATTATCAACTTTCTAAGTCTTTCTGAGCAGGAGAAATCGCAAAACATAGTCATTTCTTCATTGCCGTACAAAAACAACGCTTTTTTGCATTCCTGTCTCACTTTCTCTTGTAAACAATGATTTACATCAATCCTTTCACATAATTCTTGTTTCTCATGACATTTCTAACATTGCCCACAATTATCAACTTTCTAAGTCTTTCTGAGCACGAGAAATCGCAAAACATAGTCATTTCTTCATTGCCGTCCAAAAACAACGCTTTTTTGCATTCCTGTCTCACTTTCTCTTAGAAACAATGATTTACATCAATCCTTTTACATAATTCTTGTTTCTCATGACATTTCTAACATTGCCCACAATTATCAACTTTCTAAGTCTTTCTGAGCACGAGAAATCGTAAAACATAGTCATTTCTTCATTGCCGTCCAAAAACAACGCTTTTTTGCATTCCTGTCTCACTTTCTCTTAGAAACAATGATTTACATCAATCCTTTTACATAATTCTTGTTTCTCATGACATTTCTAACATTGCCCACAATTATCAACTTTCTAAGTCTTTCTGAGCAGGAGAAATTGCAAAACATAGTCATTTCTTCATTGCCGTCCAAAAACAACGCTTTTTTGCATTCCTGTCTCACTCTCTCTTACAAACAATGATTTTCATCAATCCTTTTACATAATTCTTGTTTCTCATGACATTTCTAACTTTGCCCACAATTATCAACTTTCTAAGTCTTTCTGAGCACATGAAATCGTAAACCATAGTCATTTCTTCATTGCCGTCCAAAAACAATGCTTTTTTGCATTCCTGTCTCACTTTCTCTTAGAAACAATGATTTACATCAATCCTTTTACATAATTCTTGTTTCTCATGACATTTCTAACATTGCCCACAATTATCAACTTTCTAAGTCTTTCTGAGCACGAGAAATCGCAAAACATAGTCATTTCTTCATTGCCGTACAAAAACAACGCTTTTTTGCATTTCTGTCTCACTTTCTCTTAGAAACAATGATTTACATCAATCCTTTTACATAATTCTTGTTTCTCATGACATTTCTAACATTGCCCACAATTATCAACTTTCTAAGTCTTTCTGAGCAGGAGAAATTGCAAAACATAGTCATTTCTTCATTGCCGTACAAAAACAATGCTTTTTTGCATTCCTGTCTCACTTTCTCTTAGAAACAATGATTTACATCAATCCTTTCACATAATTCTTGTTTCTCATGACATCTCTAACATTGCCCACAATTATCAACTTTCTAAGTCTTTCTGAGCACGAGAAATCGCAAAACATAGTCATTTCTTCATTGCCGTCCAAAAACAACGCTTTTTTGCATTTCTGTCTCACTTTCTCTTAGAAACAATGATTTACATCAATCCTTTTACATAATTCTTGTTTCTCATGACATTTCTATCATTGCCCACAATTATCAACTTTCTAAGTCTTTCTGAGCAGGAGAAATTGCAAAACATAGTCATTTCTTCATTGCCGTACAAAAACAATGCTTTTTTGCATTCCTGTCTCACTTTCTCTTAGAAACAATGATTTACATCAATCCTTTCACATAATTCTTGTTTCTCATGACATTTCTAACATTGCCACAATTATCAACTTTCTAAGTCTTTCTGAGCACGAGAAATCGCAAAACATAGTCATTTCTTCATTGCCGTACAAAAACAACGCTTTTTTGCATTCCTGTCTCACTTTCTCTTAGAAACAATGATTTTCATCAATCCTTTTACATAATTCTTGTTTCTCATGACATTTCTAACATTGCCCACAATTATCAACTTTCTAAGTCTTTCTGAGCAGGAGAAATTGCAAAACATAGTCATTTCTTCATTGCCGTCCAAAAACAACGCTTTTTTGTATTCCTGTCTCACTTTCTCTTACAAACAATGATTTTCATCAATCCTTTTACATAATTCTTGTTTCTCATGACATTTCTAACATTGCCCACAATTATCAACTTTCTAAGTCTTTCTGAGCACGAGAAATCGTAAAACATAGTCATTTCTTCATTGCCGTCCAAAAACAACGCTTTTTTGCATTCCTGTCTCACTTTCTCTTAGAAACAATGATTTACATCAATCCTTTTACATAATTCTTGTTTCTCATGACATTTCTAACTTTGCCCACAATTATCAACTTTCTAAGTCTTTCTGAGCACATGAAATCGTAAACCATAGTCATTTCTTCATTGCCGTCCAAAAACAACGCTTTTTTGCATTCCTGTCTCACTTTCTCTTAGAAACAATGATTTTCATCAATTCTTTTACATAATTCTTGTTTCTCATGACATTTCTAACATTGCCCACAATTATCAACTTTCTAAGTCTTTCTGAGCAGGAGAAATTGCAAACATAGTCATTTCTTCATTGCCGTACAAAAACAATGCTTTTTTGCATTCCTGTCTCACTTTCTCTTAGAAACAATGATTTACATCAATCCTTTCACATAATTCTTGTTTCTCATGACATTTCTAACATTGCCCACAATTATCAACTTTCTAAGTCTTTCTGAGCACGAGAAATCGCAAAACATAGTCATTTCTTCATTGCCGTCAAAAAACAACGCTTTTTTCCATTCCTGTCTCACTTTCTCTTAGAAACAATGATTTTCATCAATCCTTTTACATAATTCTTGTTTCTCATGACATCTCTAACATTGCCCACAATTATCAACTTTCTAAGTCTTTCTGAGCACGAGAAATCGCAAAACATAGTCATTTCTTCATTGCCGTACAAAAACAACGCTTTTTTGCATTTCTGTCTCACTTTCTCTTAGAAACAATGATTTACATCAATCCTTTTACATAATTCTTGTTTCTCATGACATTTCTAACATTGCCCACAATTATCAACTTTCTAAGTCTTTCTGAGCAGGAGAAATCGCAAAACATAGTCATTTCTTCATTGCCGTACAAAAACAACGCTTTTTTGCATTCCTGTCTCACTTTCTCTTAGAAACAATGATTTTCATCAATCCTTTTACATAATTCTTGTTTCTCATGACATCTCTAACATTGCCCACAATTATCAACTTTCTAAGTCTTTCTGAGCACGAGAAATCGCAAAACATAGTCATTTCTTCATTGCCGTACAAAAACGCTTTTTTGCATTTCTGTCTCACTTTCTCTTAGAAACAATGATTTACATCAATCCTTTTACATAATTCTTGTTTCTCATGACATTTCTAACATTGCCCACAATTATCAACTTTCTAAGTCTTTCTGAGCAGGAGAAATTGCAAAACATAGTCATTTCTTCATTGCCGTACAAAAACAATGCTTTTTTGCATTCCTGTCTCACTTTCTCTTAGAAACAATGATTTACATCAATCCTTTCACATAATTCTTGTTTCTCATGACATTTCTAACATTGCCCACAATTATCAACTTTCTAAGTCTTTCTGAGCAGGAGAAATCGCAAAACATAGTCATTTCTTCATTGCCGTACAAAAACAACGCTTTTTTGCATTCCTGTCTCACTTTCTCTTAGAAACAATGATTTTCATCAATCCTTTTACATAATTCTTGTTTCTCATGACATCTCTAACATTGCCCACAATTATCAACTTTCTAAGTCTTTCTGAGCACGAGAAATCGCAAAACATAGTCATTTCTTCATTGCCGTACAAAAACAACGCTTTTTTGCATTTCTGTCTCACTTTCTCTTAGAAACAATGATTTACATCAATCCTTTCACATAATTCTTGTTTCTCATGACATTTCTAACATTGCCCACAATTATCAACTTTCTAAGTCTTTCTGAGCACGAGAAATCGCAAAACATAGTCATTTCTTCATTGCCGTCCAAAAACAACGCTTTTTTGCATTCCTGTCTCACTTTCTCTTAGAAACAATGATTTACATCAATCCTTTTACATAATTCTTGTTTCTCATGACATTTCTAACATTGCCCACAATTATCAACTTTCTAAGTCTTTCTGAGCACGAGAAATCGCAAAACATAGTCATTTCTTCATTGCCATTAAAAAACAACGCTTTTTTGCATTCCTGTCTCACTTTCTCTTGTAATCAATGATTTACATCAATCCTTTTACATAATTCTTGTTTCTCATGACATTTCTAACATTGCCCACAATTATCAACTTTCTAAGTCTTTCTGAGCAGGAGAAATTGCAAAACATAGTCATTTCTTCATTGCCGTACAAAAACAACGTTTTTTGCATTCCTGTCTCACTTTCTCTTAGAAACAATGATTTACATCAATCCTTTTACATAATTCTTGTTTCTCATGACATTTCTAACATTGCCCACAATTATCAACTTTCTAAGTCTTTCTGAGCAGGAGAAATCGCAAAACATAGTCATTTCTTCATTGCCGTTAAAAAACAACGCTTTTTTGCATTCCTGTCTCACTTTCTCTTGTAAACAATTATTTACATCAATCCTTTTACATAATTCTTGTTTCTCATGACATTTCTAACATTGCCCACAATTATCAACTTTCTAAGTCTTTCTGAGCAGGAGAAATTGCAAAACATAGTCATTTCTTCATTGCCGTACAAAAACAACGCTTTTTTGCATTCCTGTCTCACTTTCTCTTAGAAACAATGATTTACATCAATCCTTTTACATAATTCTTGTTTCTCATGACATTTCTAACATTGCCCACAATTATCAACTTTCTAAGTCTTTCTGAGCAGGAGAAATTGCAAAACATAGTCATTTCTTCATTGCCGTCCAAAAACAACGCTTTTTTGTATTCCTGTCTCACTTTCTCTTACAAACAATGATTTTCATCAATCCTTTTACATAATTCTTGTTTCTCATGACATTTCTAACATTGCCCACAATTATCAACTTTCTAAGTCTTTCTGAGCACGAGAAATCGTAAAACATAGTCATTTCTTCATTGCCGTCCAAAAACAACGCTTTTTTGCATTCCTGTCTCACTTTCTCTTAGAAACAATGATTTACATCAATCCTTTTACATAATTCTTGTTTCTCATGACATTTCTAACTTTGCCCACAATTATCAACTTTCTAAGTCTTTCTGAGCACATGAAATCGTAAACCATAGTCATTTCTTCATTGCCGTCAAAAAACAACGCTTTTTTCCATTCCTGTCTCACTTTCTCTTAGAAACAATGATTTTCATCAATCCTTTTACATAATTCTTGTTTCTCATGACATCTCTAACATTGCCCACAATTATCAACTTTCTAAGTCTTTCTGAGCACGAGAAATCGCAAAACATAGTCATTTCTTCATTGCCGTACAAAAACAACGCTTTTTTGCATTTCTGTCTCACTTTCTCTTAGAAACAATGATTTACATCAATCCTTTTACATAATTCTTGTTTCTCATGACATTTCTAACATTGCCCACAATTATCAACTTTCTAAGTCTTTCTGAGCAGGAGAAATCGCAAAACATAGTCATTTCTTCATTGCCGTACAAAAACAACGCTTTTTTGCATTCCTGTCTCACTTTCTCTTAGAAACAATGATTTTCATCAATCCTTTTACATAATTCTTGTTTCTCATGACATCTCTAACATTGCCCACAATTATCAACTTTCTAAGTCTTTCTGAGCACGAGAAATCGCAAAACATAGTCATTTCTTCATTGCCGTACAAAAACGCTTTTTTGCATTTCTGTCTCACTTTCTCTTAGAAACAATGATTTACATCAATCCTTTTACATAATTCTTGTTTCTCATGACATTTCTAACATTGCCCACAATTATCAACTTTCTAAGTCTTTCTGAGCAGGAGAAATTGCAAAACATAGTCATTTCTTCATTGCCGTACAAAAACAATGCTTTTTTGCATTCCTGTCTCACTTTCTCTTAGAAACAATGATTTACATCAATCCTTTCACATAATTCTTGTTTCTCATGACATTTCTAACATTGCCCACAATTATCAACTTTCTAAGTCTTTCTGAGCAGGAGAAATCGCAAAACATAGTCATTTCTTCATTGCCGTACAAAAACAACGCTTTTTTCCATTCCTGTCTCACTTTCTCTTAGAAACAATGATTTTCATCAATCCTTTTACATAATTCTTGTTTCTCATGACATCTCTAACATTGCCCACAATTATCAACTTTCTAAGTCTTTCTGAGCACGAGAAATCGCAAAACATAGTCATTTCTTCATTGCCGTACAAAAACAACGCTTTTTTGCATTTCTGTCTCACTTTCTCTTAGAAACAATGATTTACATCAATCCTTTCACATAATTCTTGTTTCTCATGACATTTCTAACATTGCCCACAATTATCAACTTTCTAAGTCTTTCTGAGCACGAGAAATCGCAAAACATAGTCATTTCTTCATTGCCGTCCAAAAACAACGCTTTTTTGCATTCCTGTCTCACTTTCTCTTAGAAACAATGATTTACATCAATCCTTTTACATAATTCTTGTTTCTCATGACATTTCTAACATTGCCCACAATTATCAACTTTCTAAGTCTTTCTGAGCACGAGAAATCGCAAAACATAGTCATTTCTTCATTGCCATTAAAAAACAACGCTTTTTTGCATTCCTGTCTCACTTTCTCTTGTAATCAATGATTTACATCAATCCTTTTACATAATTCTTGTTTCTCATGACATTTCTAACATTGCCCACAATTATCAACTTTCTAAGTCTTTCTGAGCAGGAGAAATTGCAAAACATAGTCATTTCTTCATTGCCGTACAAAAACAACGTTTTTTTGCATTCCTGTCTCACTTTCTCTTAGAAACAATGATTTACATCAAGCCTTTTACATAATTCTTGTTTCTCATGACATTTCTAACATTGCCCACAATTATCAACTTTCTAAGTCTTTCTGAGCAGGAGAAATCGCAAAACATAGTCATTTCTTCATTGCCGTACAAAAACAACGCTTTTTTGCATTCCTGTCTCACTTTCTCTTAGAAACAATGATTTACATCAATCCTTTTACATAATTCTTGTTTCTCATGACATTTCTAACATTGCCCACAATTATCAACTTTCTAAGTCTTTCTGAGCAGGAGAAATCGCAAAACATAGTCATTTCTTCATTGCCGTTAAAAAACAACGCTTTTTTGCATTCCTGTCTCACTTTCTCTTGTAAACAATTATTTACATCAATCCTTTTACATAATTCTTGTTTCTCATGACATTTCTAACATTGCCCACAATTATCAACTTTCTAAGTCTTTCTGAGCAGGAGAAATTGCAAAACATAGTCATTTCTTCATTGCCGTACAAAAACAACGCTTTTTTGCATTCCTGTCTCACTTTCTCTTAGAAACAATGATTTACATCAATCCTTTTACATAATTCTTGTTTCTCATGACATTTCTAACATTGCCCACAATTATCAACTTTCTAAGTCTTTCTGAGCAGGAGAAATCGCAAAACATAGTCATTTCTTCATTGCCGTACAAAAACAACGCTTTTTTGCATTCCTGTCTCACTTTCTCTTAGAAACAATGATTTACATCAATCCTTTTACATAATTCTTGTTTCTCATGACATTTCTAACATTGCCCACAATTATCAACTTTCTAAGTCTTTCTGAGCAGGAGAAATCGCAAAACATAGTCATTTCTTCATTGCCGTCCAAAAACAACGCTTTTTTGCATTCCTGTCTCACTTTCTCTTAGAAACAATGATTTACATCAATCCTTTTACATAATTCTTGTTTCTCATGACATTTCTAACATTGCCCACAATTATCAACTTTCTAAGTCTTTCTGAGCAGGAGAAATCGCAAAACATAGTCATTTCTTCATTGCCGTACAAAAACAACGCTTTTTTGCATTCCTGTCTCACTTTCTCTTGTAAACAATGATTTACATCAATCCTTTCACATAATTCTTGTTTCTCATGACATTTCTAACATTGCCCACAATTATCAACTTTCTAAGTCTTTCTGAGCACGAGAAATCGCAAAACATAGTCATTTCTTCATTGCCTTCCAAAAACAACGCTTTTTTGCATTCCTGTCTCACTTTCTCTTAGAAACAATGATTTACATCAATCCTTTTACATAATTCTTGTTTCTCATGACATTTCTAACATTGCCCACAATTATCAACTTTCTAAGTCTTTCTGAGCACGAGAAATCGTAAAACATAGTCATTTCTTCATTGCCGTCCAAAAACAACGCTTTTTTGCATTCCTGTCTCACTTTCTCTTAGAAACAATGATTTACATCAATCCTTTTACATAATTCTTGTTTCTCATGACATTTCTAACATTGCCCACAATTATCAACTTTCTAAGTCTTTCTGAGCAGGAGAAATTGCAAAACATAGTCATTTCTTCATTGCCGTAGAAAAACAACGCTTTTTTGCATTCCTGTCTCACTTTCTCTTAGAAACAATGATTTACATCAATCCTTTCACATAATTCTTGTTTCTCATGACATTTCTAACATTGCCCACAATTATCAACTTTCTAAGTCTTTCTGAGCACGAGAAATCGCAAAACATAGTCATTTCTTCATTGCCGTACAAAAACAACGCTTTTTTGCATTTCTGTCTCACTTTCTCTTAGAAACAATGATTTACATCAATCCTTTTACATAATTCTTGTTTCTCATGACATTTCTAACATTGCCCACAATTATCAACTTTCTAAGTCTTTCTGAGCAGGAGAAATTGCAAAACATAGTCATTTCTTCATTGCCGTACAAAAACAATGCTTTTTTGCATTCCTGTCTCACTTTCTCTTAGAAACAATGATTTACATCAATCCTTTCACATAATTCTTGTTTCTCATGACATTTCTAACATTGCCCACAATTATCAACTTTCTAAGTCTTTCTGAGCACGAGAAATCGCAAAACATAGTCATTTCTTCATTGCCGTCCAAAAACAACGCTTTTTTGCATTCCTGTCTCACTTTCTCTTAGAAACAATGATTTACATCAATCCTTTTACATAATTCTTGTTTCTCATGACATTTCTAACTTTGCCCACAATTATCAACTTTCTAAGTCTTTCTGAGCACGAGAAATCGTAAACCATAGTCATTTCTTCATTGCCGTCCAAAAACAACGCTTTTTTGCATTCCTGTCTCACTTTCTCTTAGAAACAATGATTTACATCAATCCTTTTACATAATTCTTGTTTCTCATGACATTTCTAACATTGCCCACAATTATCAACTTTCTAAGTCTTTCTGAGCAGGAGAAATCGCAAAACATAGTCATTTCTTCATTGCCGTACAAAAACAACGCTTTTTTGCATTCCTGTCTCACTTTCTCTTAGAAACAATGATTTTCATCAATCCTTTTACATAATTCTTGTTTCTCATGACATCTCTAACATTGCCCACAATTATCAACTTTCTAAGTCTTTCTGAGCACGAGAAATCGCAAAACATAGTCATTTCTTCATTGCCGTACAAAAACAACGCTTTTTTGCATTTCTGTCTCACTTTCTCTTAGAAACAATGATTTACATCAATCTTTTTACATAATTCTTGTTTCTCATGACATTTCTAACATTGCCCACAATTATCAACTTTCTAAGTCTTTCTGAGCAGGAGAAATTGCAAAACATAGTCATTTCTTCATTGCCGTCCAAAAACAACGCTTTTTTGCATTCCTGTCTCACTTTCTCTTAGAAACAATGATTTACATCAATCCTTTTACATAATTCTTGTTTCTCATGACATTTCTAACATTGCCCACAATTATCAACTTTCTAAGTCTTTCTGAGCACGAGAAATCGCAAAACATAGTCATTTCTTCATTGCCGTACAAAAACAACGCTTTTTTGCATTCCTGTCTCACTTTCTCTTAGAAACAATGATTTTCATCAATCCTTTTACATAATTCTTGTTTCTCATGACATCTCTAACATTGCCCACAATTATCAACTTTCTAAGTCTTTCTGAGCACGAGAAATCGCAAAACATAGTCATTTCTTCATTGCCGTACAAAAACAACGCTTTTTTGCATTTCTGTCTCACTTTCTCTTAGAAACAATGATTTACATCAATCCTTTTACATAATTCTTGTTTCTCATGACATTTCTAACATTGCCCACAATTATCAACTTTCTAAGTCTTTCTGAGCACGAGAAATCGTAAAACATAGTCATTTCTTCATTGCCGTCCAAAAACAACGCTTTTTTGCATTCCTGTCTCACTTTCTCTTAGAAACAATGATTTACATCAATCCTTTTACATAATTCTTGTTTCTCATGACATTTCTAACATTGCCCACAATTATCAACTTTCTAAGTCTTTCTGAGCAGGAGAAATTGCAAAACATAGTCATTTCTTCATTGCCGTCCAAAAACAACGCTTTTTTGCATTCCTGTCTCACTTTCTCTTACAAACAATGATTTTCATCAATCCTTTTACATAATTCTTGTTTCTCATGACATTTCTAACTTTGCCCACAATTATCAACTTTCTAAGTCTTTCTGAGCACATGAAATCGTAAACCATAGTCATTTCTTCATTGCCGTCCAAAAACAATGCTTTTTTGCATTCCTGTCTTACTTTCTCTTAGAAACAATGATTTACATCAATTCTTTTACATAATTCTTGTTTCTCATGACATTTCTAACATTGCCCACAATTATCAACTTTCTAAGTCTTTCTGAGCAGGAGAAATTGCAAACATAGTCATTTCTTCATTGCCGTACAAAAACAATGCTTTTTTGCATTCCTGTCTCACTTTCTCTTAGAAACAATGATTTACATCAATCCTTTCACATAATTCTTGTTTCTCATGACATTTCTAACATTGCCCACAATTATCAACTTTCTAAGTCTTTCTGAGCACGAGAAATCGCAAAACATAGTCATTTCTTCATTGCCGTCAAAAAACAACGCTTTTTTCCATTCCTGTCTCACTTTCTCTTAGAAACAATGATTTTCATCAATCCTTTTACATAATTCTTGTTTCTCATGACATCTCTAACATTGCCCACAATTATCAACTTTCTAAGTCTTTCTGAGCACGAGAAATCGCAAAACATAGTCATTTCTTCATTGCCGTACAAAAACAACGCTTTTTTGCATTTCTGTCTCACTTTCTCTTAGAAACAATGATTTACATCAATCCTTTCACATAATTCTTGTTTCTCATGACATTTCTAACATTGCCCACAATTATCAACTTTCTAAGTCTTTCTGAGCACGAGAAATCGCAAAACATAGTCATTTCTTCATTGCCGTACAAAAACAATGCTTTTTTGCATTCCTGTCTCACTTTCTCTTAGAAACAATGATTTACATCAATCCTTTCACATAATTCTTGTTTCTCATGACATTTCTAACATTGCCCACAATTATCAACTTTCTAAGTCTTTCTGAGCACGAGAAATCGCAAAACATAGTCATTTCTTCATTGCCGTCCAAAAACAACGCTTTTTTGCATTCCTGTCTCACTTTCTCTTAGAAACAATGATTTACATCAATCCTTTTACATAATTCTTGTTTCTCATGACATTTCTAACTTTGCCCACAATTATCAACTTTCTAAGTCTTTCTGAGCACGAGAAATCGTAAACCATAGTCATTTCTTCATTGCCGTCCAAAAACAACGCTTTTTTGCATTCCTGTCTCACTTTCTCTTAGAAACAATGATTTACATCAATCCTTTTACATAATTCTTGTTTCTCATGACATTTCTAACATTGCCCACAATTATCAACTTTCTAAGTCTTTCTGAGCAGGAGAAATCGCAAAACATAGTCATTTCTTCATTGCCGTCCAAAAACAACGCTTTTTTGCATTCCTGTCTCACTTTCTCTTAGAAACAATGATTTACATCAATCCTTTTACATAATTCTTGTTTCTCATGACATTTCTAACATTGCCCACAATTATCAACTTTCTAAGTCTTTCTGAGCAGGAGAAATCGCAAAACATAGTCATTTCTTCATTGCCGTACAAAAACAACGCTTTTTTGCATTCCTGTCTCACTTTCTCTTGTAAACAATGATTTACATCAATCCTTTCACATAATTCTTGTTTCTCATGACATTTCTAACATTGCCCACAATTATCAACTTTCTAAGTCTTTCTGAGCACGAGAAATCGCAAAACATAGTCATTTCTTCATTGCCTTCCAAAAACAACGCTTTTTTGCATTCCTGTCTCACTTTCTCTTAGAAACAATGATTTACATCAATCCTTTTACATAATTCTTGTTTCTCATGACATTTCTAACATTGCCCACAATTATCAACTTTCTAAGTCTTTCTGAGCACGAGAAATCGTAAAACATAGTCATTTCTTCATTGCCGTCCAAAAACAACGCTTTTTTGCATTTCTGTCTCACTTTCTCTTAGAAACAATGATTTACATCAATCTTTTTACATAATTCTTGTTTCTCATGACATTTCTAACATTGCCCACAATTATCAACTTTCTAAGTCTTTCTGAGCACGAGAAATCGTAAAACATAGTCATTTCTTCATTGCCGTCCAAAAACAACGCTTTTTTGCATTCCTGTCTCACTTTCTCTTAGAAACAATGATTTACATCAATCCTTTTACATAATTCTTGTTTCTCATGACATTTCTAACATTGCCCACAATTATCAACTTTCTAAGTCTTTCTGAGCAGGAGAAATTGCAAAACATAGTCATTTCTTCATTGCCGTCCAAAAACAACGCTTTTTTGCATTCCTGTCTCACTTTCTCTTACAAACAATGATTTTCATCAATCCTTTTACATAATTCTTGTTTCTCATGACATTTCTAACTTTGCCCACAATTATCAACTTTCTAAGTCTTTCTGAGCACATGAAATCGTAAACCATAGTCATTTCTTCATTGCCGTCCAAAAACAATGCTTTTTTGCATTCCTGTCTTACTTTCTCTTAGAAACAATGATTTACATCAATTCTTTTACATAATTCTTGTTTCTCATGACATTTCTAACATTGCCCACAATTATCAACTTTCTAAGTCTTTCTGAGCAGGAGAAATTGCAAACATAGTCATTTCTTCATTGCCGTACAAAAACAATGCTTTTTTGCATTCCTGTCTCACTTTCTCTTAGAAACAATGATTTACATCAATCCTTTCACATAATTCTTGTTTCTCATGACATTTCTAACATTGCCCACAATTATCAACTTTCTAAGTCTTTCTGAGCACGAGAAATCGCAAAACATAGTCATTTCTTCATTGCCGTCAAAAAACAACGCTTTTTTCCATTCCTGTCTCACTTTCTCTTAGAAACAATGATTTTCATCAATCCTTTTACATAATTCTTGTTTCTCATGACATCTCTAACATTGCCCACAATTATCAACTTTCTAAGTCTTTCTGAGCACGAGAAATCGCAAAACATAGTCATTTCTTCATTGCCGTACAAAAACAACGCTTTTTTGCATTTCTGTCTCACTTTCTCTTAGAAACAATGATTTACATCAATCCTTTCACATAATTCTTGTTTCTCATGACATTTCTAACATTGCCCACAATTATCAACTTTCTAAGTCTTTCTGAGCACGAGAAATCGCAAAACATAGTCATTTCTTCATTGCCGTACAAAAACAATGCTTTTTTGCATTCCTGTCTCACTTTCTCTTAGAAACAATGATTTACATCAATCCTTTCACATAATTCTTGTTTCTCATGACATTTCTAACATTGCCCACAATTATCAACTTTCTAAGTCTTTCTGAGCACGAGAAATCGCAAAACATAGTCATTTCTTCATTGCCGTCCAAAAACAACGCTTTTTTGCATTCCTGTCTCACTTTCTCTTAGAAACAATGATTTACATCAATCCTTTTACATAATTCTTGTTTCTCATGACATTTCTAACTTTGCCCACAATTATCAACTTTCTAAGTCTTTCTGAGCACGAGAAATCGTAAACCATAGTCATTTCTTCATTGCCGTCCAAAAACAACGCTTTTTTGCATTCCTGTCTCACTTTCTCTTAGAAACAATGATTTACATCAATCCTTTTACATAATTCTTGTTTCTCATGACATTTCTAACATTGCCCACAATTATCAACTTTCTAAGTCTTTCTGAGCAGGAGAAATCGCAAAACATAGTCATTTCTTCATTGCCGTCCAAAAACAACGCTTTTTTGCATTCCTGTCTCACTTTCTCTTAGAAACAATGATTTACATCAATCCTTTTACATAATTCTTGTTTCTCATGACATTTCTAACATTGCCCACAATTATCAACTTTCTAAGTCTTTCTGAGCAGGAGAAATCGCAAAACATAGTCATTTCTTCATTGCCGTACAAAAACAACGCTTTTTTGCATTCCTGTCTCACTTTCTCTTGTAAACAATGATTTACATCAATCCTTTCACATAATTCTTGTTTCTCATGACATTTCTAACATTGCCCACAATTATCAACTTTCTAAGTCTTTCTGAGCACGAGAAATCGCAAAACATAGTCATTTCTTCATTGCCTTCCAAAAACAACGCTTTTTTGCATTCCTGTCTCACTTTCTCTTAGAAACAATGATTTACATCAATCCTTTTACATAATTCTTGTTTCTCATGACATTTCTAACATTGCCCACAATTATCAACTTTCTAAGTCTTTCTGAGCACGAGAAATCGTAAAACATAGTCATTTCTTCATTGCCGTCCAAAAACAACGCTTTTTTGCATTCCTGTCTCACTTTCTCTTAGAAACAATGATTTACATCAATCCTTTTACATAATTCTTGTTTCTCATGACATTTCTAACATTGCCCACAATTATCAACTTTCTAAGTCTTTCTGAGCAGGAGAAATTGCAAAACATAGTCATTTCTTCATTGCCGTAGAAAAACAACGCTTTTTTGCATTCCTGTCTCACTTTCTCTTAGAAACAATGATTTACATCAATCCTTTCACATAATTCTTGTTTCTCATGACATTTCTAACATTGCCCACAATTATCAACTTTCTAAGTCTTTCTGAGCACGAGAAATCGCAAAACATAGTCATTTCTTCATTGCCGTACAAAAACAACGCTTTTTTGCATTTCTGTCTCACTTTCTCTTAGAAACAATGATTTACATCAATCCTTTTACATAATTCTTGTTTCTCATGACATTTCTAACATTGCCCACAATTATCAACTTTCTAAGTCTTTCTGAGCAGGAGAAATTGCAAAACATAGTCATTTCTTCATTGCCGTACAAAAACAATGCTTTTTTGCATTCCTGTCTCACTTTCTCTTAGAAACAATGATTTACATCAATCCTTTCACATAATTCTTGTTTCTCATGACATTTCTAACATTGCCCACAATTATCAACTTTCTAAGTCTTTCTGAGCACGAGAAATCGCAAAACATAGTCATTTCTTCATTGCCGTCCAAAAACAACGCTTTTTTGCATTCCTGTCTCACTTTCTCTTAGAAACAATGATTTACATCAATCCTTTTACATAATTCTTGTTTCTCATGACATTTCTAACTTTGCCCACAATTATCAACTTTCTAAGTCTTTCTGAGCACGAGAAATCGTAAACCATAGTCATTTCTTCATTGCCGTCCAAAAACAACGCTTTTTTGCATTCCTGTCTCACTTTCTCTTAGAAACAATGATTTACATCAATCCTTTTACATAATTCTTGTTTCTCATGACATTTCTAACATTGCCCACAATTATCAACTTTCTAAGTCTTTCTGAGCAGGAGAAATCGCAAAACATAGTCATTTCTTCATTGCCGTACAAAAACAACGCTTTTTTGCATTCCTGTCTCACTTTCTCTTAGAAACAATGATTTTCATCAATCCTTTTACATAATTCTTGTTTCTCATGACATCTCTAACATTGCCCACAATTATCAACTTTCTAAGTCTTTCTGAGCACGAGAAATCGCAAAACATAGTCATTTCTTCATTGCCGTACAAAAACAACGCTTTTTTGCATTTCTGTCTCACTTTCTCTTAGAAACAATGATTTACATCAATCTTTTTACATAATTCTTGTTTCTCATGACATTTCTAACATTGCCCACAATTATCAACTTTCTAAGTCTTTCTGAGCAGGAGAAATTGCAAAACATAGTCATTTCTTCATTGCCGTCCAAAAACAACGCTTTTTTGCATTCCTGTCTCACTTTCTCTTAGAAACAATGATTTACATCAATCCTTTTACATAATTCTTGTTTCTCATGACATTTCTAACATTGCCCACAATTATCAACTTTCTAAGTCTTTCTGAGCACGAGAAATCGCAAAACATAGTCATTTCTTCATTGCCGTACAAAAACAACGCTTTTTTGCATTCCTGTCTCACTTTCTCTTAGAAACAATGATTTTCATCAATCCTTTTACATAATTCTTGTTTCTCATGACATCTCTAACATTGCCCACAATTATCAACTTTCTAAGTCTTTCTGAGCACGAGAAATCGCAAAACATAGTCATTTCTTCATTGCCGTACAAAAACAACGCTTTTTTGCATTTCTGTCTCACTTTCTCTTAGAAACAATGATTTACATCAATCCTTTTACATAATTCTTGTTTCTCATGACATTTCTAACATTGCCCACAATTATCAACTTTCTAAGTCTTTCTGAGCACGAGAAATCGTAAAACATAGTCATTTCTTCATTGCCGTCCAAAAACAACGCTTTTTTGCATTCCTGTCTCACTTTCTCTTAGAAACAATGATTTACATCAATCCTTTTACATAATTCTTGTTTCTCATGACATTTCTAACATTGCCCACAATTATCAACTTTCTAAGTCTTTCTGAGCAGGAGAAATTGCAAAACATAGTCATTTCTTCATTGCCGTCCAAAAACAACGCTTTTTTGCATTCCTGTCTCACTTTCTCTTACAAACAATGATTTTCATCAATCCTTTTACATAATTCTTGTTTCTCATGACATTTCTAACTTTGCCCACAATTATCAACTTTCTAAGTCTTTCTGAGCACATGAAATCGTAAACCATAGTCATTTCTTCATTGCCGTCCAAAAACAATGCTTTTTTGCATTCCTGTCTTACTTTCTCTTAGAAACAATGATTTACATCAATTCTTTTACATAATTCTTGTTTCTCATGACATTTCTAACATTGCCCACAATTATCAACTTTCTAAGTCTTTCTGAGCAGGAGAAATTGCAAACATAGTCATTTCTTCATTGCCGTACAAAAACAATGCTTTTTTGCATTCCTGTCTCACTTTCTCTTAGAAACAATGATTTACATCAATCCTTTCACATAATTCTTGTTTCTCATGACATTTCTAACATTGCCCACAATTATCAACTTTCTAAGTCTTTCTGAGCACGAGAAATCGCAAAACATAGTCATTTCTTCATTGCCGTCAAAAAACAACGCTTTTTTCCATTCCTGTCTCACTTTCTCTTAGAAACAATGATTTTCATCAATCCTTTTACATAATTCTTGTTTCTCATGACATCTCTAACATTGCCCACAATTATCAACTTTCTAAGTCTTTCTGAGCACGAGAAATCGCAAAACATAGTCATTTCTTCATTGCCGTACAAAAACAACGCTTTTTTGCATTTCTGTCTCACTTTCTCTTAGAAACAATGATTTACATCAATCCTTTCACATAATTCTTGTTTCTCATGACATTTCTAACATTGCCCACAATTATCAACTTTCTAAGTCTTTCTGAGCACGAGAAATCGCAAAACATAGTCATTTCTTCATTGCCGTACAAAAACAATGCTTTTTTGCATTCCTGTCTCACTTTCTCTTAGAAACAATGATTTACATCAATCCTTTCACATAATTCTTGTTTCTCATGACATTTCTAACATTGCCCACAATTATCAACTTTCTAAGTCTTTCTGAGCACGAGAAATCGCAAAACATAGTCATTTCTTCATTGCCGTCCAAAAACAACGCTTTTTTGCATTCCTGTCTCACTTTCTCTTAGAAACAATGATTTACATCAATCCTTTTACATAATTCTTGTTTCTCATGACATTTCTAACTTTGCCCACAATTATCAACTTTCTAAGTCTTTCTGAGCACGAGAAATCGTAAACCATAGTCATTTCTTCATTGCCGTCCAAAAACAACGCTTTTTTGCATTCCTGTCTCACTTTCTCTTAGAAACAATGATTTACATCAATCCTTTTACATAATTCTTGTTTCTCATGACATTTCTAACATTGCCCACAATTATCAACTTTCTAAGTCTTTCTGAGCAGGAGAAATCGCAAAACATAGTCATTTCTTCATTGCCGTACAAAAACAACGCTTTTTTGCATTCCTGTCTCACTTTCTCTTAGAAACAATGATTTTCATCAATCCTTTTACATAATTCTTGTTTCTCATGACATCTCTAACATTGCCCACAATTATCAACTTTCTAAGTCTTTCTGAGCACGAGAAATCGCAAAACATAGTCATTTCTTCATTGCCGTACAAAAACAACGCTTTTTTGCATTTCTGTCTCACTTTCTCTTAGAAACAATGATTTACATCAATCTTTTTACATAATTCTTGTTTCTCATGACATTTCTAACATTGCCCACAATTATCAACTTTCTAAGTCTTTCTGAGCAGGAGAAATCGCAAAACATAGTCATTTCTTCATTGCCGTACAAAAACAATGCTTTTTTGCATTCCTGTCTCACTTTCTCTTAGAAACAATGATTTACATCAATCCTTTCACATAATTCTTGTTTCTCATGACATTTCTAACATTGCCCACAATTATCAACTTTCTAAGTCTTTCTGAGCACGAGAAATCGCAAAACATAGTCATTTCTTCATTGCCGTCCAAAAACAACGCTTTTTTGCATTCCTGTCTCACTTTCTCTTAGAAACAATGATTTACATCAATCCTTTTACATAATTCTTGTTTCTCATGACATTTCTAACTTTGCCCACAATTATCAACTTTCTAAGTCTTTCTGAGCAGGAGAAATCGTAAACCATAGTCATTTCTTCATTGCCGTCCAAAAACAACGCTTTTTTGCATTCCTGTCTCACTTTCTCTTAGAAACAATGATTTACATCAATCCTTTTACATAATTCTTGTTTCTCATGACATTTCTAACATTGCCCACAATTATCAACTTTCTAAGTCTTTCTGAGCAGGAGAAATCGCAAAACATAGTCATTTCTTCATTGCCGTACAAAAACAACGCTTTTTTGCATTCCTGTCTCACTTTCTCTTAGAAACAATGATTTTCATCAATCCTTTTACATAATTCTTGTTTCTCATGACATCTCTAACATTGCCCACAATTATCAACTTTCTAAGTCTTTCTGAGCACGAGAAATCGCAAAACATAGTCATTTCTTCATTGCCGTACAAAAACAACGCTTTTTTGCATTTCTGTCTCACTTTCTCTTAGAAACAATGATTTACATCAATCTTTTTACATAATTCTTGTTTCTCATGACATTTCTAACATTGCCCACAATTATCAACTTTCTAAGTCTTTCTGAGCAGGAGAAATTGCAAAACATAGTCATTTCTTCATTGCCGTCCAAAAACAACGCTTTTTTGCATTCCTGTCTCACTTTCTCTTAGAAACAATGATTTACATCAATCCTTTTACATAATTCTTGTTTCTCATGACATTTCTAACATTGCCCACAATTATCAACTTTCTAAGTCTTTCTGAGCACGAGAAATCGCAAAACATAGTCATTTCTTCATTGCCGTACAAAAACAACGCTTTTTTGCATTCCTGTCTCACTTTCTCTTACAAACAATGATTTTCATCAATCCTTTTACATAATTCTTGTTTCTCATGACATTTCTAACTTTGCCCACAATTATCAACTTTCTAAGTCTTTCTGAGCACATGAAATCGTAAACCATAGTCATTTCTTCATTGCCGTCCAAAAACAATGCTTTTTTGCATTCCTGTCTTACTTTCTCTTAGAAACAATGATTTACATCAATTCTTTTACATAATTCTTGTTTCTCATGACATTTCTAACATTGCCCACAATTATCAACTTTCTAAGTCTTTCTGAGCAGGAGAAATTGCAAACATAGTCATTTCTTCATTGCCGTACAAAAACAATGCTTTTTTGCATTCCTGTCTCACTTTCTCTTAGAAACAATGATTTACATCAATCCTTTCACATAATTCTTGTTTCTCATGACATTTCTAACATTGCCCACAATTATCAACTTTCTAAGTCTTTCTGAGCACGAGAAATCGCAAAACATAGTCATTTCTTCATTGCCGTCAAAAAACAACGCTTTTTTCCATTCCTGTCTCACTTTCTCTTAGAAACAATGATTTTCATCAATCCTTTTACATAATTCTTGTTTCTCATGACATCTCTAACATTGCCCACAATTATCAACTTTCTAAGTCTTTCTGAGCACGAGAAATCGCAAAACATAGTCATTTCTTCATTGCCGTACAAAAACAACGCTTTTTTGCATTTCTGTCTCACTTTCTCTTAGAAACAATGATTTACATCAATCCTTTCACATAATTCTTGTTTCTCATGACATTTCTAACATTGCCCACAATTATCAACTTTCTAAGTCTTTCTGAGCACGAGAAATCGCAAAACATAGTCATTTCTTCATTGCCGTACAAAAACAATGCTTTTTTGCATTCCTGTCTCACTTTCTCTTAGAAACAATGATTTACATCAATCCTTTCACATAATTCTTGTTTCTCATGACATTTCTAACATTGCCCACAATTATCAACTTTCTAAGTCTTTCTGAGCACGAGAAATCGCAAAACATAGTCATTTCTTCATTGCCGTCCAAAAACAACGCTTTTTTGCATTCCTGTCTCACTTTCTCTTAGAAACAATGATTTACATCAATCCTTTTACATAATTCTTGTTTCTCATGACATTTCTAACTTTGCCCACAATTATCAACTTTCTAAGTCTTTCTGAGCACGAGAAATCGTAAACCATAGTCATTTCTTCATTGCCGTCCAAAAACAACGCTTTTTTGCATTCCTGTCTCACTTTCTCTTAGAAACAATGATTTACATCAATCCTTTTACATAATTCTTGTTTCTCATGACATTTCTAACATTGCCCACAATTATCAACTTTCTAAGTCTTTCTGAGCAGGAGAAATCGCAAAACATAGTCATTTCTTCATTGCCGTACAAAAACAACGCTTTTTTGCATTCCTGTCTCACTTTCTCTTAGAAACAATGATTTTCATCAATCCTTTTACATAATTCTTGTTTCTCATGACATCTCTAACATTGCCCACAATTATCAACTTTCTAAGTCTTTCTGAGCACGAGAAATCGCAAAACATAGTCATTTCTTCATTGCCGTACAAAAACAACGCTTTTTTGCATTTCTGTCTCACTTTCTCTTAGAAACAATGATTTACATCAATCTTTTTACATAATTCTTGTTTCTCATGACATTTCTAACATTGCCCACAATTATCAACTTTCTAAGTCTTTCTGAGCAGGAGAAATCGCAAAACATAGTCATTTCTTCATTGCCGTACAAAAACAATGCTTTTTTGCATTCCTGTCTCACTTTCTCTTAGAAACAATGATTTACATCAATCCTTTCACATAATTCTTGTTTCTCATGACATTTCTAACATTGCCCACAATTATCAACTTTCTAAGTCTTTCTGAGCACGAGAAATCGCAAAACATAGTCATTTCTTCATTGCCGTCCAAAAACAACGCTTTTTTGCATTCCTGTCTCACTTTCTCTTAGAAACAATGATTTACATCAATCCTTTTACATAATTCTTGTTTCTCATGACATTTCTAACTTTGCCCACAATTATCAACTTTCTAAGTCTTTCTGAGCAGGAGAAATCGTAAACCATAGTCATTTCTTCATTGCCGTCCAAAAACAACGCTTTTTTGCATTCCTGTCTCACTTTCTCTTAGAAACAATGATTTACATCAATCCTTTTACATAATTCTTGTTTCTCATGACATTTCTAACATTGCCCACAATTATCAACTTTCTAAGTCTTTCTGAGCAGGAGAAATCGCAAAACATAGTCATTTCTTCATTGCCGTACAAAAACAACGCTTTTTTGCATTCCTGTCTCACTTTCTCTTAGAAACAATGATTTTCATCAATCCTTTTACATAATTCTTGTTTCTCATGACATCTCTAACATTGCCCACAATTATCAACTTTCTAAGTCTTTCTGAGCACGAGAAATCGCAAAACATAGTCATTTCTTCATTGCCGTACAAAAACAACGCTTTTTTGCATTTCTGTCTCACTTTCTCTTAGAAACAATGATTTACATCAATCTTTTTACATAATTCTTGTTTCTCATGACATTTCTAACATTGCCCACAATTATCAACTTTCTAAGTCTTTCTGAGCAGGAGAAATTGCAAAACATAGTCATTTCTTCATTGCCGTCCAAAAACAACGCTTTTTTGCATTCCTGTCTCACTTTCTCTTAGAAACAATGATTTACATCAATCCTTTTACATAATTCTTGTTTCTCATGACATTTCTAACATTGCCCACAATTATCAACTTTCTAAGTCTTTCTGAGCACGAGAAATCGCAAAACATAGTCATTTCTTCATTGCCGTACAAAAACAACGCTTTTTTGCATTCCTGTCTCACTTTCTCTTAGAAACAATGATTTTCATCAATCCTTTTACATAATTCTTGTTTCTCATGACATCTCTAACATTGCCCACAATTATCAACTTTCTAAGTCTTTCTGAGCACGAGAAATCGCAAAACATAGTCATTTCTTCATTGCCGTACAAAAACAACGCTTTTTTGCATTTCTGTCTCACTTTCTCTTAGAAACAATGATTTACATCAATCCTTTTACATAATTCTTGTTTCTCATGACATTTCTAACATTGCCCACAATTATCAACTTTCTAAGTCTTTCTGAGCACGAGAAATCGTAAAACATAGTCATTTCTTCATTGCCGTCCAAAAACAACGCTTTTTTGCATTCCTGTCTCACTTTCTCTTAGAAACAATGATTTACATCAATCCTTTTACATAATTCTTGTTTCTCATGACATTTCTAACATTGCCCACAATTATCAACTTTCTAAGTCTTTCTGAGCAGGAGAAATTGCAAAACATAGTCATTTCTTCATTGCCGTCCAAAAACAACGCTTTTTTGCATTCCTGTCTCACTTTCTCTTACAAACAATGATTTTCATCAATCCTTTTACATAATTCTTGTTTCTCATGACATTTCTAACTTTGCCCACAATTATCAACTTTCTAAGTCTTTCTGAGCACATGAAATCGTAAACCATAGTCATTTCTTCATTGCCGTCCAAAAACAATGCTTTTTTGCATTCCTGTCTTACTTTCTCTTAGAAACAATGATTTACATCAATTCTTTTACATAATTCTTGTTTCTCATGACATTTCTAACATTGCCCACAATTATCAACTTTCTAAGTCTTTCTGAGCAGGAGAAATTGCAAACATAGTCATTTCTTCATTGCCGTACAAAAACAATGCTTTTTTGCATTCCTGTCTCACTTTCTCTTAGAAACAATGATTTACATCAATCCTTTCACATAATTCTTGTTTCTCATGACATTTCTAACATTGCCCACAATTATCAACTTTCTAAGTCTTTCTGAGCACGAGAAATCGCAAAACATAGTCATTTCTTCATTGCCGTCAAAAAACAACGCTTTTTTCCATTCCTGTCTCACTTTCTCTTAGAAACAATGATTTTCATCAATCCTTTTACATAATTCTTGTTTCTCATGACATCTCTAACATTGCCCACAATTATCAACTTTCTAAGTCTTTCTGAGCACGAGAAATCGCAAAACATAGTCATTTCTTCATTGCCGTACAAAAACAACGCTTTTTTGCATTTCTGTCTCACTTTCTCTTAGAAACAATGATTTACATCAATCCTTTCACATAATTCTTGTTTCTCATGACATTTCTAACATTGCCCACAATTATCAACTTTCTAAGTCTTTCTGAGCACGAGAAATCGCAAAACATAGTCATTTCTTCATTGCCGTCCAAAAACAACGCTTTTTTGCATTCCTGTCTCACTTTCTCTTAGAAACAATGATTTACATCAATCCTTTTACATAATTCTTGTTTCTCATGACATTTCTAACATTGCCCACAATTATCAACTTTCTAAGTCTTTCTGAGCACGAGAAATCGCAAAACATAGTCATTTCTTCATTGCCATTAAAAAACAACGCTTTTTTGCATTCCTGTCTCACTTTCTCTTGTAATCAATGATTTACATCAATCCTTTTACATAATTCTTGTTTCTCATGACATTTCTAACATTGCCCACAATTATCAACTTTCTAAGTCTTTCTGAGCAGGAGAAATTGCAAAACATAGTCATTTCTTCATTGCCGTACAAAAACAACGTTTTTTTGCATTCCTGTCTCACTTTCTCTTAGAAACAATGATTTACATCAAGCCTTTTACATAATTCTTGTTTCTCATGACATTTCTAACATTGCCCACAATTATCAACTTTCTAAGTCTTTCTGAGCAGGAGAAATCGCAAAACATAGTCATTTCTTCATTGCCGTACAAAAACAACGCTTTTTTGCATTCCTGTCTCACTTTCTCTTAGAAACAATGATTTACATCAATCCTTTTACATAATTCTTGTTTCTCATGACATTTCTAACATTGCCCACAATTATCAACTTTCTAAGTCTTTCTGAGCAGGAGAAATCGCAAAACATAGTCATTTCTTCATTGCCGTTAAAAAACAACGCTTTTTTGCATTCCTGTCTCACTTTCTCTTGTAAACAATTATTTACATCAATCCTTTTACATAATTCTTGTTTCTCATGACATTTCTAACATTGCCCACAATTATCAACTTTCTAAGTCTTTCTGAGCAGGAGAAATTGCAAAACATAGTCATTTCTTCATTGCCGTACAAAAACAACGCTTTTTTGCATTCCTGTCTCACTTTCTCTTAGAAACAATGATTTACATCAATCCTTTTACATAATTCTTGTTTCTCATGACATTTCTAACATTGCCCACAATTATCAACTTTCTAAGTCTTTCTGAGCAGGAGAAATCGCAAAACATAGTCATTTCTTCATTGCCGTACAAAAACAACGCTTTTTTGCATTCCTGTCTCACTTTCTCTTAGAAACAATGATTTACATCAATCCTTTTACATAATTCTTGTTTCTCATGACATTTCTAACATTGCCCACAATTATCAACTTTCTAAGTCTTTCTGAGCAGGAGAAATCGCAAAACATAGTCATTTCTTCATTGCCGTCCAAAAACAACGCTTTTTTGCATTCCTGTCTCACTTTCTCTTAGAAACAATGATTTACATCAATCCTTTTACATAATTCTTGTTTCTCATGACATTTCTAACATTGCCCACAATTATCAACTTTCTAAGTCTTTCTGAGCAGGAGAAATCGCAAAACATAGTCATTTCTTCATTGCCGTACAAAAACAACGCTTTTTTGCATTCCTGTCTCACTTTCTCTTGTAAACAATGATTTACATCAATCCTTTCACATAATTCTTGTTTCTCATGACATTTCTAACATTGCCCACAATTATCAACTTTCTAAGTCTTTCTGAGCACGAGAAATCGCAAAACATAGTCATTTCTTCATTGCCTTCCAAAAACAACGCTTTTTTGCATTCCTGTCTCACTTTCTCTTAGAAACAATGATTTACATCAATCCTTTTACATAATTCTTGTTTCTCATGACATTTCTAACATTGCCCACAATTATCAACTTTCTAAGTCTTTCTGAGCACGAGAAATCGCAAAACATAGTCATTTCTTCATTGCCGTACAAAAACAACGCTTTTTTGCATTTCTGTCTCACTTTCTCTTAGAAACAATGATTTACATCAATCCTTTTACATAATTCTTGTTTCTCATGACATTTCTAACATTGCCCACAATTATCAACTTTCTAAGTCTTTCTGAGCACGAGAAATCGTAAAACATAGTCATTTCTTCATTGCCGTCCAAAAACAACGCTTTTTTGCATTCCTGTCTCACTTTCTCTTAGAAACAATGATTTACATCAATCCTTTTACATAATTCTTGTTTCTCATGACATTTCTAACATTGCCCACAATTATCAACTTTCTAAGTCTTTCTGAGCAGGAGAAATTGCAAAACATAGTCATTTCTTCATTGCCGTCCAAAAACAACGCTTTTTTGCATTCCTGTCTCACTTTCTCTTACAAACAATGATTTTCATCAATCCTTTTACATAATTCTTGTTTCTCATGACATTTCTAACTTTGCCCACAATTATCAACTTTCTAAGTCTTTCTGAGCACATGAAATCGTAAACCATAGTCATTTCTTCATTGCCGTCCAAAAACAATGCTTTTTTGCATTCCTGTCTCACTTTCTCTTAGAAACAATGATTTACATCAATTCTTTTACATAATTCTTGTTTCTCATGACATTTCTAACATTGCCCACAATTATCAACTTTCTAAGTCTTTCTGAGCAGGAGAAATTGCAAACATAGTCATTTCTTCATTGCCGTACAAAAACAATGCTTTTTTGCATTCCTGTCTCACTTTCTCTTAGAAACAATGATTTACATCAATCCTTTCACATAATTCTTGTTTCTCATGACATTTCTAACATTGCCCACAATTATCAACTTTCTAAGTCTTTCTGAGCACGAGAAATCGCAAAACATAGTCATTTCTTCATTGCCGTCAAAAAACAACGCTTTTTTCCATTCCTGTCTCACTTTCTCTTAGAAACAATGATTTTCATCAATCCTTTTACATAATTCTTGTTTCTCATGACATCTCTAACATTGCCCACAATTATCAACTTTCTAAGTCTTTCTGAGCACGAGAAATCGCAAAACATAGTCATTTCTTCATTGCCGTACAAAAACAACGCTTTTTTGCATTTCTGTCTCACTTTCTCTTAGAAACAATGATTTACATCAATCCTTTCACATAATTCTTGTTTCTCATGACATTTCTAACATTGCCCACAATTATCAACTTTCTAAGTCTTTCTGAGCACGAGAAATCGCAAAACATAGTCATTTCTTCATTGCCGTCCAAAAACAACGCTTTTTTGCATTCCTGTCTCACTTTCTCTTAGAAACAATGATTTACATCAATCCTTTTACATAATTCTTGTTTCTCATGACATTTCTAACATTGCCCACAATTATCAACTTTCTAAGTCTTTCTGAGCACGAGAAATCGCAAAACATAGTCATTTCTTCATTGCCATTAAAAAACAACGCTTTTTTGCATTCCTGTCTCACTTTCTCTTGTAATCAATGATTTACATCAATCCTTTTACATAATTCTTGTTTCTCATGACATTTCTAACATTGCCCACAATTATCAACTTTCTAAGTCTTTCTGAGCAGGAGAAATTGCAAAACATAGTCATTTCTTCATTGCCGTACAAAAACAACGTTTTTTTGCATTCCTGTCTCACTTTCTCTTAGAAACAATGATTTACATCAAGCCTTTTACATAATTCTTGTTTCTCATGACATTTCTAACATTGCCCACAATTATCAACTTTCTAAGTCTTTCTGAGCAGGAGAAATCGCAAAACATAGTCATTTCTTCATTGCCGTACAAAAACAACGCTTTTTTGCATTCCTGTCTCACTTTCTCTTAGAAACAATGATTTACATCAATCCTTTTACATAATTCTTGTTTCTCATGACATTTCTAACATTGCCCACAATTATCAACTTTCTAAGTCTTTCTGAGCAGGAGAAATCGCAAAACATAGTCATTTCTTCATTGCCGTTAAAAAACAACGCTTTTTTGCATTCCTGTCTCACTTTCTCTTGTAAACAATTATTTACATCAATCCTTTTACATAATTCTTGTTTCTCATGACATTTCTAACATTGCCCACAATTATCAACTTTCTAAGTCTTTCTGAGCAGGAGAAATTGCAAAACATAGTCATTTCTTCATTGCCGTAGAAAAACAACGCTTTTTTGCATTCCTGTCTCACTTTCTCTTAGAAACAATGATTTACATCAATCCTTTTACATAATTCTTGTTTCTCATGACATTTCTAACATTGCCCACAATTATCAACTTTCTAAGTCTTTCTGAGCAGGAGAAATCGCAAAACATAGTCATTTCTTCATTGCCGTACAAAAACAACGCTTTTTTGCATTCCTGTCTCACTTTCTCTTAGAAACAATGATTTACATCAATCCTTTTACATAATTCTTGTTTCTCATGACATTTCTAACATTGCCCACAATTATCAACTTTCTAAGTCTTTCTGAGCAGGAGAAATCGCAAAACATAGTCATTTCTTCATTGCCGTCCAAAAACAACGCTTTTTTGCATTCCTGTCTCACTTTCTCTTAGAAACAATGATTTACATCAATCCTTTTACATAATTCTTGTTTCTCATGACATTTCTAACATTGCCCACAATTATCAACTTTCTAAGTCTTTCTGAGCAGGAGAAATCGCAAAACATAGTCATTTCTTCATTGCCGTACAAAAACAACGCTTTTTTGCATTCCTGTCTCACTTTCTCTTGTAAACAATGATTTACATCAATCCTTTCACATAATTCTTGTTTCTCATGACATTTCTAACATTGCCCACAATTATCAACTTTCTAAGTCTTTCTGAGCACGAGAAATCGCAAAACATAGTCATTTCTTCATTGCCTTCCAAAAACAACGCTTTTTTGCATTCCTGTCTCACTTTCTCTTAGAAACAATGATTTACATCAATCCTTTTACATAATTCTTGTTTCTCATGACATTTCTAACATTGCCCACAATTATCAACTTTCTAAGTCTTTCTGAGCACGAGAAATCGTAAAACATAGTCATTTCTTCATTGCCGTCCAAAAACAACGCTTTTTTGCATTCCTGTCTCACTTTCTCTTAGAAACAATGATTTACATCAATCCTTTTACATAATTCTTGTTTCTCATGACATTTCTAACATTGCCCACAATTATCAACTTTCTAAGTCTTTCTGAGCAGGAGAAATATCAAAACATAGTCATTTCTTCATTGCCGTAGAAAAACAATGCTTTTTTGCATTCCTGTCTCACTTTCTCTTAGAAACAATGATTTACATCAATCCTTTCACATAATTCTTGTTTCTCATGACATTTCTAACATTGCCCACAATGATCAACTTTCTAAGTCTTTCTGAGTAGGAGAAATTGCAAAACATAGTCATTTCTTCATTGCCGTACAAAAACAATGCTTTTTTGCATTCCTGTCTCACTTTCTCTTGTAATCAATGATTTACATCAATCCTTTTACATAATTCTTGTTTCTCATGACATTTCTAACATTGCCCACAATTATCAACTTTCTAAGTCTTTCTGAGCAGGAGAAATTGCAAAACATAGTCATTTCTTCATTGCCGTACAAAAACAACGTTTTTTTGCATTCCTGTCTCACTTTCTCTTAGAAACAATGATTTACATCAAGCCTTTTACATAATTCTTGTTTCTCATGACATTTCTAACATTGCCCACAATTATCAACTTTCTAAGTCTTTCTGAGCAGGAGAAATCGCAAAACATAGTCATTTCTTCATTGCCGTACAAAAACAACGCTTTTTTGCATTCCTGTCTCACTTTCTCTTAGAAACAATGATTTACATCAATCCTTTTACATAATTCTTGTTTCTCATGACATTTCTAACATTGCCCACAATTATCAACTTTCTAAGTCTTTCTGAGCAGGAGAAATCGCAAAACATAGTCATTTCTTCATTGCCGTTAAAAAACAACGCTTTTTTGCATTCCTGTCTCACTTTCTCTTGTAAACAATTATTTACATCAATCCTTTTACATAATTCTTGTTTCTCATGACATTTCTAACATTGCCCACAATTATCAACTTTCTAAGTCTTTCTGAGCAGGAGAAATTGCAAAACATAGTCATTTCTTCATTGCCGTAGAAAAACAACGCTTTTTTGCATTCCTGTCTCACTTTCTCTTAGAAACAATGATTTACATCAATCCTTTTACATAATTCTTGTTTCTCATGACATTTCTAACATTGCCCACAATTATCAACTTTCTAAGTCTTTCTGAGCAGGAGAAATCGCAAAACATAGTCATTTCTTCATTGCCGTACAAAAACAACGCTTTTTTGCATTCCTGTCTCACTTTCTCTTAGAAACAATGATTTACATCAATCCTTTTACATAATTCTTGTTTCTCATGACATTTCTAACATTGCCCACAATTATCAACTTTCTAAGTCTTTCTGAGCAGGAGAAATCGCAAAACATAGTCATTTCTTCATTGCCGTCCAAAAACAACGCTTTTTTGCATTCCTGTCTCACTTTCTCTTAGAAACAATGATTTACATCAATCCTTTTACATAATTCTTGTTTCTCATGACATTTCTAACATTGCCCACAATTATCAACTTTCTAAGTCTTTCTGAGCAGGAGAAATCGCAAAACATAGTCATTTCTTCATTGCCGTACAAAAACAACGCTTTTTTGCATTCCTGTCTCACTTTCTCTTGTAAACAATGATTTACATCAATCCTTTCACATAATTCTTGTTTCTCATGACATTTCTAACATTGCCCACAATTATCAACTTTCTAAGTCTTTCTGAGCACGAGAAATCGCAAAACATAGTCATTTCTTCATTGCCTTCCAAAAACAACGCTTTTTTGCATTCCTGTCTCACTTTCTCTTAGAAACAATGATTTACATCAATCCTTTTACATAATTCTTGTTTCTCATGACATTTCTAACATTGCCCACAATTATCAACTTTCTAAGTCTTTCTGAGCACGAGAAATCGTAAAACATAGTCATTTCTTCATTGCCGTCCAAAAACAACGCTTTTTTGCATTCCTGTCTCACTTTCTCTTAGAAACAATGATTTACATCAATCCTTTTACATAATTCTTGTTTCTCATGACATTTCTAACATTGCCCACAATTATCAACTTTCTAAGTCTTTCTGAGCAGGAGAAATATCAAAACATAGTCATTTCTTCATTGCCGTAGAAAAACAATGCTTTTTTGCATTCCTGTCTCACTTTCTCTTAGAAACAATGATTTACATCAATCCTTTCACATAATTCTTGTTTCTCATGACATTTCTAACATTGCCCACAATGATCAACTTTCTAAGTCTTTCTGAGTAGGAGAAATTGCAAAACATAGTCATTTCTTCATTGCCGTACAAAAACAATGCTTTTTTGCATTCCTGTCTCACTTTCTCTTAGAAACAATGATTTACATCAATCCTTTCACATAATTCTTGTTTCTCATGACATTTCTAACATTGCCCACAATTATCAACTTTCTAAGTCTTTCTGAGCACGAGAAATCGCAAAACATAGTCATTTCTTCATTGCCGTCCAAAAACAACGCTTTTTTGCATTCCTGTCTCACTTTCTCTTAGAAACAATGATTTACATCAATCCTTTTACATAATTCTTGTTTCTCATGACATTTCTAACTTTGCCCACAATTATCAACTTTCTAAGTCTTTCTGAGCACGAGAAATCGTAAACCATAGTCATTTCTTCATTGCCGTCCAAAAACAACGCTTTTTTGCATTCCTGTCTCACTTTCTCTTAGAAACAATGATTTACATCAATCCTTTTACATAATTCTTGTTTCTCATGACATTTCTAACATTGCCCACAATTATCAACTTTCTAAGTCTTTCTGAGCAGGAGAAATCGCAAAACATAGTCATTTCTTCATTGCCGTACAAAAACAACGCTTTTTTGCATTCCTGTCTCACTTTCTCTTAGAAACAATGATTTTCATCAATCCTTTTACATAATTCTTGTTTCTCATGACATCTCTAACATTGCCCATAATTATCAACTTTCTAAGTCTTTCTGAGCACGAGAAATCGCAAAACATAGTCATTTCTTCATTGCCGTACAAAAACAACGCTTTTTTGCATTTCTGTCTCACTTTCTCTTAGAAACAATGATTTACATCAATCTTTTTACATAATTCTTGTTTCTCATGACATTTCTAACATTGCCCACAATTATCAACTTTCTAAGTCTTTCTGAGCAGGAGAAATTGCAAAACATAGTCATTTCTTCATTGCCGTCCAAAAACAACGCTTTTTTGCATTCCTGTCTCACTTTCTCTTAGAAACAATGATTTACATCAATCCTTTTACATAATTCTTGTTTCTCATGACATTTCTAACATTGCCCACAATTATCAACTTTCTAAGTCTTTCTGAGCACGAGAAATCGCAAAACATAGTCATTTCTTCATTGCCGTACAAAAACAACGCTTTTTTGCATTCCTGTCTCACTTTCTCTTAGAAACAATGATTTTCATCAATCCTTTTACATAATTCTTGTTTCTCATGACATCTCTAACATTGCCCACAATTATCAACTTTCTAAGTCTTTCTGAGCACGAGAAATCGCAAAACATAGTCATTTCTTCATTGCCGTACAAAAACAACGCTTTTTTGCATTTCTGTCTCACTTTCTCTTAGAAACAATGATTTACATCAATCCTTTTACATAATTCTTGTTTCTCATGACATTTCTAACATTGCCCACAATTATCAACTTTCTAAGTCTTTCTGAGCAGGAGAAATTGCAAAACATAGTCATTTCTTCATTGCCGTACAAAAACAATGCTTTTTTGCATTCCTGTCTCACTTTCTCTTAGAAACAATGATTTACATCAATCCTTTCACATAATTCTTGTTTCTCATGACATTTCTAACATTGCCCACAATTATCAACTTTCTAAGTCTTTCTGAGCAGGAGAAATCGCAAAACATAGTCATTTCTTCATTGCCGTACAAAAACAACGCTTTTTTGCATTCCTGTCTCACTTTCTCTTAGAAACAATGATTTTCATCAATCCTTTTACATAATTCTTGTTTCTCATGACATCTCTAACATTGCCCACAATTATCAACTTTCTAAGTCTTTCTGAGCACGAGAAATCGCAAAACATAGTCATTTCTTCATTGCCGTACAAAAACAACGCTTTTTTGCATTTCTGTCTCACTTTCTCTTAGAAACAATGATTTACATCAATCCTTTTACATAATTCTTGTTTCTCATGACATTTCTAACATTGCCCACAATTATCAACTTTCTAAGTCTTTCTGAGCAGGAGAAATTGCAAAACATAGTCATTTCTTCATTGCCGTCCAAAAACAACGCTTTTTTGTATTCCTGTCTCACTTTCTCTTACAAACAATGATTTTCATCAATCCTTTTACATAATTCTTGTTTCTCATGACATTTCTAACATTGCCCACAATTATCAACTTTCTAAGTCTTTCTGAGCACGAGAAATCGTAAAACATAGTCATTTCTTCATTGCCGTCCAAAAACAACGCTTTTTTGCATTCCTGTCTCACTTTCTCTTAGAAACAATGATTTACATCAATCCTTTTACATAATTCTTGTTTCTCATGACATTTCTAACATTGCCCACAATTATCAACTTTCTAAGTCTTTCTGAGCAGGAGAAATTGCAAAACATAGTCATTTCTTCATTGCCGTCCAAAAACAACGCTTTTTTGCATTCCTGTCTCACTTTCTCTTACAAACAATGATTTTCATCAATCCTTTTACATAATTCTTGTTTCTCATGACATTTCTAACTTTGCCCACAATTATCAACTTTCTAAGTCTTTCTGAGCACATGAAATCGTAAACCATAGTCATTTCTTCATTGCCGTCCAAAAACAACGCTTTTTTGCATTCCTGTCTCACTTTCTCTTAGAAACAATAATTTACATCAATTCTTTTACATAATTCTTGTTTCTCATGACATTTCTAACATTGCCCACAATTATCAACTTTCTAAGTCTTTCTGAGCAGGAGAAATTGCAAACATAGTCATTTCTTCATTGCCGTACAAAAACAATGCTTTTTTGCATTCCTGTCTCACTTTCTCTTAGAAACAATGATTTACATCAGTCCTTTCACATAATTCTTGTTTCTCATGACATTTCTAACATTGCCCACAATTATCAACTTTCTAAGTCTTTCTGAGCACGAGAAATCGCAAAACATAGTCATTTCTTCATTGCCGTCAAAAAACAACGCTTTTTTCCATTCCTGTCTCACTTTCTCTTAGAAACAATGATTTTCATCAATCCTTTTACATAATTCTTGTTTCTCATGACATCTCTAACATTGCCCACAATTATCAACTTTCTAAGTCTTTCTGAGCACGAGAAATCGCAAAACATAGTCATTTCTTCATTGCCGTACAAAAACAACGCTTTTTTGCATTTCTGTCTCACTTTCTCTTAGAAACAATGATTTACATCAATCCTTTTACATAATTCTTGTTTCTCATGACATTTCTAACATTGCCCACAATTATCAACTTTCTAAGTCTTTCTGAGCAGGAGAAATTGCAAAACATAGTCATTTCTTCATTGCCGTACAAAAACAATGCTTTTTTGCATTCCTGTCTCACTTTCTCTTAGAAACAATGATTTACATCAATCCTTTCACATAATTCTTGTTTCTCATGACATTTCTAACATTGCCCACAATTATCAACTTTTTAAGTCTTTCTGAGCACGAGAAATCGCAAAACATAGTCATTTCTTCATTGCCGTCCAAAAACAACGCTTTTTTGCATTCCTGTCTCACTTTCTCTTAGAAACAATGATTTACATCAATCCTTTTACATAATTCTTGTTTCTCATGACATTTCTAACATTGCCCACAATTATCAACTTTCTAAGTCTTTCTGAGCACGAGAAATCGCAAAACATAGTCATTTCTTCATTGCCATTAAAAAACAACGCTTTTTTGCATTCCTGTCTCACTTTCTCTTGTAATCAATGATTTACATCAATCCTTTTACATAATTCTTGTTTCTCATGACATTTCTAACATTGCCCACAATTATCAACTTTCTAAGTCTTTCTGAGCAGGAGAAATTGCAAAACATAGTCATTTCTTCATTGCCGTACAAAAACAACGCTTTTTTGCATTCCTGTCTCACTTTCTCTTAGAAACAATGATTTACATCAATCCTTTTACATAATTCTTGTTTCTCATGACATTTCTAACATTGCCCACAATTATCAACTTTCTAAGTCTTTCTGAGCACGAGAAATCGCAAAACATAGTCATTTCTTCATTGCCATTAAAAAACAACGCTTTTTTGCATTCCTGTCTCACTTTCTCTTGTAATCAATGATTTACATCAATCCTTTTACATAATTCTTGTTTCTCATGACATTTCTAACATTGCCCACAATTATCAACTTTCTAAGTCTTTCTGAGCAGGAGAAATTGCAAAACATAGTCATTTCTTCATTGCCGTACAAAAACAACACGTTTTTTTTGCATTCCTGTCTCACTTTCTCTTAGAAACAATGATTTACATCAAGCCTTTTACATAATTCTTGTTTCTCATGACATTTCTAACATTGCCCACAATTATCAACTTTCTAAGTCTTTCTGAGCAGGAGAAATCGCAAAACATAGTCATTTCTTCATTGCCGTACAAAAACAACGCTTTTTTGCATTCCTGTCTCACTTTCTCTTAGAAACAATGATTTACATCAATCCTTTTACATAATTCTTGTTTCTCATGACATTTCTAACATTGCCCACAATTATCAACTTTCTAAGTCTTTCTGAGCAGGAGAAATCGCAAAACATAGTCATTTCTTCATTGCCGTTAAAAAACAACGCTTTTTTTGCATTCCTGTCTCACTTTCTCTTGTAAACAATTATTTACATCAATCCTTTTACATAATTCTTGTTTCTCATGACATTTCTAACATTGCCCACAATTATCAACTTTCTAAGTCTTTCTGAGCAGGAGAAATTGCAAAACATAGTCATTTCTTCATTGCCGTACAAAAACAACGCTTTTTTGCATTCCTGTCTCACTTTCTCTTAGAAACAATGATTTACATCAATCCTTTTACATAATTCTTGTTTCTCATGACATTTCTAACATTGCCCACAATTATCAACTTTCTAAGTCTTTCTGAGCAGGAGAAATCGCAAAACATAGTCATTTCTTCATTGCCGAACAAAAACAACGCTTTTTTCCATTCCTGTCTCACTTTCTCTTAGAAACAATGATTTTCATCAATCCTTTTACATAATTCTTGTTTCTCATGACATCTCTAACATTGCCCACAATTATCAACTTTCTAAGTCTTTCTGAGCACGAGAAATCGCAAAACATAGTCATTTCTTCATTGCCGTACAAAAACAACGCTTTTTTTGCATTTCTGTCTCACTTTCTCTTAGAAACAATGATTTACATCAATCCTTTTACATAATTCTTGTTTCTCATGACATTTCTAACATTGCCCACAATTATCAACTTTCTAAGTCTTTCTGAGCAGGAGAAATTGCAAAACATAGTCATTTCTTCATTGCCGTACAAAAACAATGCTTTTTTGCATTCCTGTCTCACTTTCTCTTAGAAACAATGATTTACATCAATCCTTTCACATAATTCTTGTTTCTCATGACATTTCTAACATTGCCCACAATTATCAACTTTCTAAGTCTTTCTGAGCACGAGAAATCGCAAAACATAGTCATTTCTTCATTGCCGTCCAAAAACAACGCTTTTTTGCATTCCTGTCTCACTTTCTCTTAGAAACAATGATTTACATCAATCCTTTTACATAATTCTTGTTTCTCATGACATTTCTAACATTGCCCACAATTATCAACTTTCTAAGTCTTTCTGAGCAGGAGAAATTGCAAAAACATAGTCATTTCTTCATTGCCGTAGAAAAAACGACGCTTTTTTTGCATTCCTGTCTCACTTTCTCTTAGAAACAATGATTTACATCAATCCTTTTACATAATTCTTGTTTCTCATGACATTTCTAACATTGCCCACAATTATCAACTTTCTAAGTCTTTCTGAGCACGAGAAATCGTAAAACATAGTCATTTCTTCATTGCCGTAGAAAAACGACGCTTTTTTGCATTCCTGTCTCACTTTCTCTTAGAAACAATGATTTACATCAATCCTTTTACATAATTCTTGTTTCTCATGACATTTCTAACATTGCCCACAATTATCAACTTTCTAAGTCTTTCTGAGCACGAGAAATCGTAAAACATAGTCATTTCTTCATTGCCGTCCAAAAACAACGCTTTTTTGCATTCCTGTCTCACTTTCTCTTAGAAACAATGATTTACATCAATCCTTTTACATAATTCTTGTTTCTCATGGACATTTCTAACATTGCCCACAATTATCAACTTTCTAAGTCTTTCTGAGCACGAGAAATCGCAAAACATAGTCATTTCTTCATTGCCGTACAAAAACAACGCTTTTTTGCATTTCTGTCTCACTTTCTCTTAGAAACAATGATTTACATCAATCCTTTTACATAATTCTTCTTTCTCATGACATTTCTAACATTGCCCACAATTATCAACTTTCTAAGTCTTTCTGAGCAGGAGAAATTGCAAAACATAGTCATTTCTTCATTGCCGTACAAAAAACAATGCTTTTTTGCATTCCTGTCTCACTTTCTCTTGGAAACAATGATTTACATCAATCCTTTCACATAATTCTTGTTTCTCATGACATTTCTAACATTGCCCACAATTATCAACTTTCTAAGTCTTTCTGAGCACGAGAAATCGCAAAACATAGTCATTTCTTCATTGCCGTCCAAAAACAACGCTTTTTTGCATTCCTGTCTCACTTTCTCTTAGAAACAATGATTTACATCAATCCTTTTACATAATTCTTGTTTCTCATGACATTTCTAACTTTGCCCACAATTATCAACTTTCTAAGTCTTTCTGAGCACGAGAAATCGTAAACCATAGTCATTTCTTCATTGCCGTCCAAAAACAACGCTTTTTTGCATTCCTGTCTCACTTTCTCTTAGAAACAATGATTTACATCAATCCTTTTACATAATTCTTGTTTCTCATGACATTTCTAACATTGCCCACAATTATCAACTTTCTAAGTCTTTCTGAGCAGGAGAAATCGCAAAACATAGTCATTTCTTCATTGCCGTCCAAAAAACAACGCTTTTTTGCATTCCTGTCTCACTTTCTCTTAGAAACAATGATTTTCATCAATCCTTTTACATAATTCTTGTTTCTCATGACATCTCTAACATTGCCCACAATTATCAACTTTCTAAGTCTTTCTGAGCACGAGAAATTGCAAAACATAGTCATTTCTTCATTGCCGTACAAAAACAATGCTTTTTTGCATTCCTGTCTCACTTTCTCTTAGAAACAATGATTTACATCAATCCTTTCACATAATTCTTGTTTCTCATGACATTTCTAACATTGCCCACAATTATCAACTTTCTAAGTCTTTCTGAGCAGGAGAAATCGCAAAACATAGTCATTTCTTCATTGCCGTACAAAAACAACGCTTTTTTGCATTCCTGTCTCACTTTCTCTTACAAACAATGATTTTCATCAATCCTTTTACATAATTCTTGTTTCTCATGACATTTCTAACATTGCCCACAATTATCAACTTTCTAAGTCTTTCTGAGCACGAGAAATCGTAAAACATAGTCATTTCTTCATTGCCGTCCCAAAAACAACGCTTTTTTTGCATTCCTGTCTCACTTTCTCTTAGAAACAATGATTTACATCAATCCTTTTACATAATTCTTGTTTCTCATGACATTTCTAACATTGCCCACAATTATCAACTTTCTAAGTCTTTCTGAGCAGGAGAAATTGCAAAATATAGTCATTTCTTCATTGCCGTCCAAAAACAACGCTTTTTTGCATTCCTGTCTCACTTTCTCTTACAAACAATGATTTTCATCAATCCTTTTACATAATTCTTGTTTCTCATGACATTTCTAACTTTGCCCACAATTATCAACTTTCTAAGTCCTTTCTGAGCACATGAAATCGTAAACCATAGTCATTTCTTCATTGCCGTCCAAAAAACAACGCTTTTTTGCATTCCTGTCTCACTTTCTCTTAGAAACAATAATTTACATCAATTCTTTTACATAATTCTTGTTTCTCATGACATTTCTAACATTGCCCACAATTATCAACTTTCTAAGTCTTTCTGAGCAGGAGAAATTGCAAACATAGTCATTTCTTCATTGCCGTTCAAAAACAATGCTTTTTTTGCATTCCTGTCTCACTTTCTCTTAGAAACAATGATTTACATCAGTCCTTTCACATAATTCTTGTTTCTCATGACATTTCTAACATTGCCCACAATTATCAACTTTCTAAGTCTTTCTGAGCACGAGAAATCGCAAAACATAGTCATTTCTTCATTGCCGTCAAAAAACAACGCTTTTTTCCATTCCTGTCTCACTTTCTCTTAGAAACAATGATTTTCATCAATCCTTTTACATAATTCTTGTTTCTCATGACATCTCTAACATTGCCCACAATTATCAACTTTCTAAGTCTTTCTGAGCACGAGAAATCGCAAAACATAGTCATTTCTTCATTGCCGTACAAAAACAACGCTTTTTTGCATTTCTGTCTCACTTTCTCTTAGAAACAATGATTTACATCAATCCTTTTACATAATTCTTGTTTCTCATGACATTTCTAACATTGCCCACAATTATCAACTTTCTAAGTCTTTCTGAGCAGGAGAAATTGCAAAACATAGTCATTTCTTCATTGCCGTACAAAAACAATGCTTTTTTGCATTCCTGTCTCACTTTCTCTTAGAAACAATGATTTACATCAATCCTTTCACATAATTCTTGTTTCTCATGACATTTCTAACATTGCCCACAATTATCAACTTTCTAAGTCTTTCTGAGCACGAGAAATCGCAAAACATAGTCATTTCTTCATTGCAGTCCAAAAACAACGCTTTTTTGCATTCCTGTCTCACTTTCTCTTAGAAACAATGATTTACATCAATCCTTTTACATAATTCTTGTTTCTCATGACATTTCTAACATTGCCCACAATTATCAACTTTCTAAGTCTTTCTGAGCACGAGAAATCGCAAAACATAGTCATTTCTTCATTGCCATTAAAAAACAACGCTTTTTTGCATTCCTGTCTCACTTTCTCTTGTAATCAATGATTTACATCAATCCTTTTACATAATTCTTGTTTCTCATGACATTTCTAACATTGCCCACAATTATCAACTTTCTAAGTCTTTCTGAGCAGGAGAAATTGCAAAACATAGTCATTTCTTCATTGCCGTACAAAAACAACGTTTTTTTGCATTCCTGTCTCACTTTCTCTTAGAAACAATGATTTAAATCAAGCCTTTTACATAATTCTTGTTTCTCATGACATTTCTAACATTGCCCACAATTATCAACTTTCTAAGTCTTTCTGAGCAGGAGAAATCGCAAAACATAGTCATTTCTTCATTGCCGTACAAAAACAACGCTTTTTTGCATTCCTGTCTCACTTTCTCTTAGAAACAATGATTTACATCAATCCTTTTACATAATTCTTGTTTCTCATGACATTTCTAACATTGCCCACAATTATCAACTTTCTAAGTCTTTCTGAGCAGGAGAAATCGCAAAAACATAGTCCATTTCTTCATTGCCGAACAAAAACAACGCTTTTTTGCATTCCTGTCTCACTTTCTCTTAGAAACAATGATTTACATCAATCCTTTTACATAATTCTTGTTTCTCATGACATTTCTAACATTGCCCACAATTATCAACTTTCTAAGTCTTTCTGAGCAGGAGAAATCGCAAAACATAGTCATTTCTTCATTGCCGTCCAAAAACAACGCTTTTTTGCATTCCTGTCTCACTTTCTCTTAGAAACAATGATTTACATCAATCCTTTTACATAATTCTTGTTTCTCATGACATTTTCTAACATTGCCCACAATTATCAACTTTCTAAGTCTTTCTGAGCAGGAGAAATCGCAAAACATAGTCATTTCTTCATTGCCGTACAAAAACAACGCTTTTTTGCATTCCTGTCTCACTTTCTCTTGTAAACAATGATTTACATCAATCCTTTCACATAATTCTTGTTTCTCATGACATTTCTAACATTGCCCACAATTATCAACTTTCTAAGTCTTTCTGAGCACGAGAAATCGCAAAACATAGTCATTTCTTCATTGCCGTCCAAAAACAACGCTTTTTTGCATTCCTGTCTCACTTTCTCTTAGAAACAATGATTTACATCAATCCTTTTACATAATTCTTGTTTCTCATGACATTTCTAACATTGCCCACAATTATCAACTTTCTAAGTCTTTCTGAGCACGAGAAATCGTAAAAACATAGTCATTTCTTCATTGCCGTCCAAAAACAACGCTTTTTTGCATTCCTGTCTCACTTTCTCTTAGAAACAATGATTTACATCAATCCCTTTTACATAATTCTTGTTTCTCATGACATTTCTAACATTGCCCACAATTATCAACTTTCTAAGTCTTTCTGAGCACGAGAAATCGTAAAACATAGTCATTTCTTCATTGCCGTCCAAAAACAACGCTTTTTTGCATTCCTGTCTCACTTTCTCTTAGAAACAATGATTTACATCAATCCTTTTACATAATTCTTGTTTCTCATGACATTTCTAACATTGCCCACAATTATCAACTTTCTAAGTCTTTCTGAGCAGGAGAAATTGCAAAACATAGTCATTTCTTCATTGCCGTAGAAAAAACGACGCTTTTTTGCATTCCTGTCTCACTTTCTCTTAGAAACAATGATTTACATCAATCCTTTTACATAATTCTTGTTTCTCATGACATTTCTAACATTGCCCACAATTATCAACTTTCTAAGTCTTTCTGAGCACGAGAAATCGTAAAACATAGTCATTTCTTCATTGCCGTCCAAAAAACAACGCTTTTTTGCATTCCTGTCTCACTTTCTCTTAGAAACAATGATTTACATCAATCCTTTTACATAATTCTTGTTTCTCATGACATTTCTAACATTGCCCACAATTATCAACTTTCTAAGTCTTTCTGAGCAGGAGAAATTGCAAAACATAGTCATTTCTTCATTGCCGTAGAAAAAACGACGCTTTTTTTGCATTCCTGTCTCACTTTCTCTTAGAAACAATGATTTACATCAATCCTTTTACATAATTCTTGTTTCTCATGACATTTCTAACATTGCCCACAATTATCAACTTTCTAAGTCTTTCTGAGCACGAGAAATCGTAAAACATAGTCATTTCTTCATTGCCGTAGAAAAAACGACGCTTTTTTGCATTCCTGTCTCACTTTCTCTTAGAAACAATGATTTACATCAATCCTTTTACATAATTCTTGTTTCTCATGACATTTCTAACATTGCCCACAATTATCAACTTTCTAAGTCTTTCTGAGCACGAGAAATCGTAAAACATAGTCATTTCTTCATTGCCGTCCAAAAACAACGCTTTTTTGCATTCCTGTCTCACTTTCTCTTAGAAACAATGATTTACATCAATCCTTTTACATAATTCTTGTTTCTCATGACATTTCTAACATTGCCCACAATTATCAACTTTCTAAGTCTTTCTGAGCACGAGAAATCGCAAAAACATAGTCATTTCTTCATTGCCGTACAAAAACAACGCTTTTTTGCATTTCA
>NW_027448250.1:0-59060 GCF_038048845.1 Mixophyes fleayi
TATGAATCATGAATATTGAATCATTAATTGAATCATGAATCATGAATCGAATCATGAATAATGAATTGAATCATGAATTGAATCATGAATTATGAATCATGAATTATGAATTGAATCATGAATCATGAATCATGTATTGAATCATGAATCATGAATCATGAATCATGAATAGAATCATAAATCATGAATCATGAATCGAATCATGAATCATGAATCAAGAATCATAAATCGAATCATGAATCATGAATCATGAATTGAATCATAAATCATAAATTATGAATCATGAATCATGAATCATGAATTATGAATCTTAAATCGAATCATGAATCATGAATTGAATCATGAATCGAACCATGAATCATGAATCATGAATTGAATCATGAATCATGAATCATGAATTGAATCATGAATCATGAATCGAATCATGAATCATGAATCATGATTTGAATCATGAATCATGAATCATGAATCATGAATATTGAATCATTAATTGAATCATGAATCATGAATCGAATCATGAATAATGAATTGAATCATGAATCGAATCATGAATCATGAATCATGAATTGAATCATGAATCATGAATAATGAATCATGAATTGAATCATGAATCATGAATCATGAATCATGAATTGAATCATGAATTGAATCATGAATCATGAATCATGAATCATGAATTGAATCATGAATCATGAATCATGAATCATGAATTGAATCATGAATCATGAATCATGAATTGAATCATGAATCATGAATCAAGAATCATCAATTGAATCATGAATCATGAATCGAATCATGAATCTTGAATCATGAATTGAATCATGAATCATGAATTGAATCATAAATCATGAATCATGAATCATGAATCATGAATCATGAATCATGAATCATGAATCATGAATCATAAATCGAATCATGAATCATGAATCATGAATCGAATCATGAATCATGAATCATGAATAATGAATTGAATCATGAATCATGAATCATGAAATATGAATTGAATCATCAATCATGAATCATGAATTGAAGCATGAATCTTGAATCATGAATTGAATCATGAATCATGAATCATGAATTGAATCATGAATCATGAATCATGAATCATAAATCATGAATCATAAATCGAATCATGAATCATGAATTGAATCATGAATTGAATCATGAATCGAATCATGAATCATGAATCATGAATTGAATCATGAATCATGAATCATGAATTGAATCATGAATCATGAATCATGAATCATGAATCATGAATTGAATCATGAATCATGAATTGAATCATGAATCATGAAATCATGAATTGAATCATGAATCATGAATCATGAATCATGAATCATGAATCATGAATTGAATCATGAATCATGAATCATGAATTGAATCATGAATCATGAATCTTGAATTATGAATTATGAATTGAATCATGAATCATGAATTGAATCATGAATCATGAATCATGAATCATGAATCATGAATTATGAATCTTAAATCGAATCATGAATCATGAATCGAATCATAAATCATTAATCGAATCATGAATCATGAATTGAATCATGAATCATAAATCATGAATCATGAATCGAATCATTAATCATGAATCATGAATCGTGAATCATGAATCATAAATTGAATCATGAATCATGAATTGAATCATAAATCATGAATCATGATTCATGAATCATGAATCATGAATCATAAATCGAATCATGAATCATGAATCGAATCATGAATCATGAATCATGAATAATGAATTGAATCATGAATCATGAATTGAATCATGAATCATGAATTGAATCATGAATCATGAATCATGAATTGAATCATGAATCATGAATCATGAATCATGAATTGAATCATGAATCATGAATCATGAATTGAATCATGAATCATGAATCTTGAATTATGAATTATGAATTGAATCATGAATCATGAATTGAATCATGAATCATGAATCATGAATCATGAATCATGAATCATGAATTATGAATCTTAAATCGAATCATGAATCATGAATCGAATCATAAATCATTAATCGAATCATGAATCATGAATCATGAATTGAATCATGAATCATAAATCATGAATCATGAATCGAATCATTAATCATGAATCATGAATCGTGAATCATGAATCATAAATTGAATCATGAATCATGAATTGAATCATAAATCATGAATCATGAATCATGAATCATGAATCATGAATCATGAATCATAAATCGAATCATGAATCATGAATCATGAATCGAATCATGAATCATGAATCATGAAATATGAATTGAATCATCAATCATAAATCATGAATTGAAGCATGAATCTTGAATCATGAATTGAATCATGAATCATGAATCATGAATTGAATCATGAATCATGAATCATGAATCATAAATCATGAATCATAAATCGAATCATGAATCATGAATTGAATCATGAATCGAATCATGAATCATGAATCATGAATTGAATCATGAATCATGAATCATGAATTGAATCATGAATCATGAATCATGAATCATGAATCATGAATTATGAATCTTAAATCGAATCATGAATCATGAATCATGAATCGAATCATAAATCATGAATCATGAATTGAATAATGAATCATGAATCATGAATCGAATCATGAATCATGAGTCAAGAATCATGAATCAAATCATGAATCATGAATCATGAATCATGAATCATGAATTGAATCATGAATCATGAATCATGAATTGAATCATGAATCATGAATCATGAATCATGAATCATGAATCATGAATTGAATCATGAATCATGAATCATGAATTGAATCATGAATCATGAATCTTGAATTATGAATTATGAATTGAATCATGAATCATGAATTGAATCATGAAGCATGAATCATGAATCATGAATCATGAATCATGAATCATGAATCATGAATCATGAATTATGAATCTTAAATCGAATCATGAATCATGAATCATGAATCGAATCATAAATCATGAATCGAATCATGAATCATGAATCATGAATTGAATCATGAATCATGAATCATGAATAATGAATCGAATCATGAATCATGAATCATGAATAATGAATCGTGAATCATGAATCATAAATTGAATCATGAATCATGAATTGAATCATAAATCATGAATCATGAATCATGAATCATGAATCATGAATCATAAATCGAATTATGAATCATGAATCATGAATCATGAATCATGAATTGAATCATGAATCATGAATCATGAATTGAATCATGAATCATGAATCATGAATCATGAATCATAAATCGAATCATGAATCATGAATTGAATCATGAATCGAATCATGAATCATGAATCATGAATTGAATCATGAATCATGAATCATGAATTGAATCATGAATCATGAATCGAATCATGAATCATGAATCATGAATTGAATCATGAATCATGAATCATGAATCATGAATATTGAATCATTAATTGAATCATGTATCATGAATCGAATCATGAATAATGAATTGAATCATGAATCAAATCATGAATCATGAATCATGAATTGAATCATGAATCATGAATCATGAATCATGAATTGAATCATGAATCATGAATCATGAATCATGAATTGAATCATGAATTGAATCATGAATCATGAATCATGAATCATGAATTGAATCATGAATCATGAATCATGAATTGAATCATGAATCATGAATCATGAATTGAATCATGAATCATGAATCAAGAATCATCAATTGAATCATGAATCATGAATCGAATCATGAATCTTGAATCATGAATTGAATCATGAATCATGAATTGAATCATAAATCATGAATCATGAATCATGAATCATGAATCATGAATCATGAATCATGAATCATAAATCGAATCATGAATCATGAATCGAATCATGAATCATGAATCATGAATAATGAATTGAATCATGAATCATGAAATATGAATTGAATCATCAATCATGAATCATGAATTGAAGCATGAATCTTGAATCATGAATTGAATCATGAATCATGAATCATGAATTGAATCATGAATCATGAATCATGAATCATAAATCATGAATCATAAATCGAATCATGAATCATGAATTGAATCATGAATCGAATCATGAATCATGAATCATGAATTGAATCATGAATCATGAATCATGAATTGAATCATGAATCATGAATCATGAATCATGAATCATGAATCATGAATCATGAATTATGAATCTTAAATCGAATCATGAATCATGAATCATGAATCGAATCATAAATCATGAATCATGAATCATGAATTAAATAATGAATCATGAATCATGAATCGAATCATGAATCATGAGTCAAGAATCATGAATCAAATCATGAATCATGAATCATGAATCATGAATCATGAATCATGAATTGAATCATGAATCATGAATCATGAATTAAATCATGAATCATGAATCATGAATCATGAATCATGAATCATGAATCATGAATCATGAATTGAATCATGAATCATGAATCTTGAATTATGAATTATGAATTGAATCATGAATCATGAATTCAATCATGAATCATGAATCATGAATCATGAATCATGAATCATGAATCATGAATCATGAATTATGAATCTTAAATCGAATCATGAATCATGAATCATGAATCGAATCATAAATCATGAATCGAATCATGAATCATGAATCATGAATTGAATCATGAATCATGAATCATGAATAATGAATCGAATCATGAATCATTAATCATGAATAATGAATCGTGAATCATGAATCATAAATTGAATCATGAATCATGAATTGAATCATAAATCATGAATCATGAATCATGAATCATGAATCATAAATCGAATTATGAATCATGAATCATGAATCATGAATCATGAATTGAATCATGAATCATGAATCATGAATTGAATCATGAATCATGATTCATGAATCATGAATCATAAATCGAATCATGAATCATGAATTGAATCATGAATCGAATCATGAATCATGAATCATGAATTGAATCATGAATCATGAATTATGAATTGAATCATGAATCATGAATCGAATCATGAATCATGAATCATGAATTGAATCATGAATCATGAATCATGAATCATGAATATTGAATCATTAATTGAATCATGAATCATGAATCGAATCATGAATAATGAATTGAATCATGAATCGAATCATGAATCATGAATCATGAATTGTATCATGAATCATGAATCGAATCATGAATCTTGAATCATGAATTGAATCATGAATTGAATCATAAATCATGAATTGAATCATGAATCATGAATCATGAATCATGAATTGAATCATGAATCATGAATCATGAATCATGAATTGAATCATGAATCATGAATCATGAATCGAATCATGAATCATGAATCTTGAATCATGAATTGAATCATGAATCATGAATCGAATCATGAATCTTGAATCATGAATTGAATCATGAATCATGAATTATGAATCATGAATTGAATAATGAATCATGAAACATGAATCAAATCATGAATCATGAGTAAAAAATCATGAATCGAATGATGAATCATGAATTGAATCATGAATCATGAATCATGAATTATGAATTGAATCATAAATCATGAATCATGAATCGAATCATGAATCATGAATCAAGAATCATAAATCGAATCATGAATCATGAATCGAATCATGAATCATGAATCATGAATTGAATCATAAATCATGAATCATGAATTGAATCATGATTCATGATTCATGAAATATGAATTGAATCATGAATCATGAATCATGAATTGAATCATGAATTGAATCATGAATCATGAATCATGAATTGAATCATGAATCATGAATCGAATCATGAATCATGAATCATGAATTGAATCATGAATAATGAATCATGAATCATGAATCATGAATCATGAATTGAATCATGAATCATGAATCGAATCATGAATAATGAATTGAATCATGAATCGAATCATGAATCATGAATCATGAATTGTATCATGAATCATGAATCGAATCATGAATCTTGAATCATGAATTGAATCATGAATTGTATCATGAATCATGAATCGAATCATGAATCTTGAATCATGAATTGAATCATGAATCGAATCATGAATCATGAATTGAATCATGAATCATGAATCATGAATCATGAATTGAATCATGAATCATGAATCATGAATCATGAATTGAATCATGAATCATGAATCATGAATCGAATCATGAATCATGAATCAAGAATCATGAATCGAATCATGAATCTTGAATCATGAATTGAATCATGAATCATGAATTGAATAATGAATCATGAAACATGAATCGAATCATGAATCATGAGTAAAAAATCATGAATCGAATGATGAATCATGAATTGAATCATGAATCATGAATCATGAATTATGAATTGAATCATGAATCATGAATCATGTATTGAATCATGAATCATGAATCATGAATCATGAATATAATCATAAATCATGAATCATGAATCGAATCATGAATCATGAATCAAGAATCATAAATCGAATCATGAATCATGAATCATGAATTGAATCATAAATCATAAATTATGAATCGAATCATGAATCATGAATCATGAATCATGAATTGAATCATGAATCATAAATCATGAATTAATTCATGAATCATGAATCATGAATCATGAATTGAATCATGAATCATGAATCATGAATTGAATCATGAATCGAATCATGAATCATGAATTGAATCATGAATCATGAATCATAAATTGAAACATGAATCATGAATTTAATCATGAATCATGAATCATGAATCATGAAATGAATCATGAATCATGAATTGAATCATGAATCATGAATCTTGAATTGTGAATTATGAATTGAATCATGAATCATGAATTGAATCATGAATCATAAATCATGAATCATGAATCATGCATGAATCATGAATTATGAATCTTAAATCGAATCATGAAATGAATCATGAATCATGAATTGAATCATGAATCTTGAATTATGAATTATGAATTGAATCATGAATCATGAATTGAATCATGAATCATAAATCATGAATCATGAATCATGCATGAATCATGAATTATGAATCTTAAATCGAATCATGAATCATGAATCATGAATCGAATCATAAATCATGAATCATGAATCATGAATTGAATAATGAATCATGAATCGAATCATGAATCATGAATCATGAATCATGAATTGAATCATGAATCATGAATCATGAATCATGAATTGAATCATGAATCATGAATCATGAATTGAATCATGAATCATGAATCATGAATCATGAATCATGAATTGAATCATGAATCATGAATCATGAATTGAATCATGAATCATGAATCATGAATCATGAATCATGAATTGAATCATTAATCATGAATCATGAATTGAATCATGAATCATGAATCTTGAATCATGAATTATGAATTGAATCATGAATCATGAATTGAATCATGAATCATGAATCATGAATCATGAATTATGAATCTTAAATCGAATCATGAATCATGAATCGAATCATAAATCATTAATCGAATCATGAATCATGAATCATGAATTGAATCATGAATCATAAATCATGAATCATGAATCGAATCATTAATCATGAATCATGAATTGAATCATGAATCATGAATCTTGAATCATAAATCATAAATTGAATCATGAATCATGAATTGAATCATAAATCATGAATCATGAATCATGAATTATGAATCATGAATCATAAATCGAATCATGAATCATGAATCATGAATCGAATCATGAATCATGAATCATGAATCATGAATTGAATCATGAATCATGAATCATGAAATATGAATTGAATCATCAATCATGAATCATGAATTGAATCATGAATCTTGAATCATGAATCATGAATCATGAATTGAATCATGAATCATGAATCATGAATTGAATCATGAATCATGAATCATGAATCATAAATCATGAATCATAAATCGAATCATGAATCATGAATTGAATCATGAATCGAATCATGAATCATGAATCATGAATTGAATCATGAATCATGAATCATGAATCATGAATTGAATCATGAATCATGAATCGAATCATGAATCATGAATCATGAATCATGAATCATGAATCATGAATTATGAATCTTAAATCGAATCATGAATCATGAATCGAATCATGAATCATGAATCATGAATTGAATAATGAATCATGAATCATGAATCGAATCATGAATCATGAGTCAAGAATCATGAATCAAATCATGAATCATGAATCATGAATCATGAATCATGAATCATGAATTGAATCATGAATCATGAATCATGAATTGAATCATGAATCATGAATCATGAATCATGAATCATGAATCATGAATTGAATCATGAATCATGAATCATGAATTGAATCATGAATCATGAATCTTGAATTATGAATTATGAATTGAATCATGAATCATGAATTGAATCATGAAGCATGAATCATGAATCATGAATCATGAATCATGAATCATGAATTATGAATCTTAAATCGAATCATGAATCATGAATCATGAATCGAATCATAAATCATGAATCGAATCATGAATCATGAATCATGAATTGAATCATGAATCATGAATCATAAATAATGAATCGAATCATGAATCATGAATCATGAATAATGAATCGTGAATCATGAATCATAAATTGAATCATGAATCATGAATTGAATCATAAATCATGAATCATGAATCATGAATCATGAATCATGAATCATAAATCGAATTATGAATCATGAATCATGAATCATGAATCATGAATTGAATCATGAATCATGAATCATGAATTGAATCATGAATCATGAATTGAATCATGAATCATGAATCATGAATCATAAATCGAATCATGAATCATGAATTGAATCATGAATCGAATCATGAATCATGAATCATGAATTGAATCATGAATCATGAATCATGAATTGAATCATGAATCATGAATCGAATCATGAATCATGAATCATGAATTGAATCATGAATCATGAATCATGAATCATGAATATTGAATCATTAATTGAATCATGAATCATGAATCGAATCATGAATAATGAATTGAATCATGAATCGAATCATGAATCATGAATCATGAATTGAATCATGAATCATGAATCATGAATCATGAATTGAATCATGAATCATGAATCATGAATTGAATCATGAATTGAATCATGAATCATGAATCATGAATTGAATCATGAATCATGAATCATGAATCATGAATTGAATCATGAATCATGAATCATGAATTGAATCATGAATCATGAATCAAGAATCATCAATTGAATCATGAATCATGAATCGAATCATGAATCTTGAATCATGAATTGAATCATGAATCATGAATTGAATCATAAATCATGAATCATGAATCATGAATCATGAATCATGAATCATGAATCATAAATCGAATCATGAATCATGAATCATGAATCGAATCATGAATCATGAATCATGAATAATGAATTGAATCATGAATCATGAATCATGAAATATGAATTGAATCATCAATCATGAATCATGAATTGAAGCATGAATCTTGAATCATGAATTAAATCATGAATCATGAATCATGAATTGAATCATGAATCATGAATCATGAATCATAAATCATGAATCATAAATCGAATCATGAATCATGAATTGAATCATGAATCGAATCATGAATCATGAATCATGAATTGAATCATGAATCATGAATCATGAATTGAATCATGAATCATGAATCATGAATCATGAATCATGAATTATGAATCTTAAATCGAATCATGAATCATGAATCATGAATCGAATCATAAATCATATATCATGAATCATGAATTGAATAATGAATCATGAATCATGAATCGAGAATCATGAATTGAATCATGAATCATGAATCATGAATTGAATCATGAATCATGAATCATGAATCATGAATCATGAATCATGAATCATGAATCATGAATTGAATCATGAATCATGAATCTTGAATTATGAATTATGAATTGAATCATGAATCATGAATTCAATCATGAATCTTGAATCATGAATCATGAATCATGAATCATGAATCATGAATCATGAATTATGAATCTTAAATCAAATCATGAATCATGAATCATGAATCGAATCATAAATCATGAATCGAATCATGAATCATGAATCATGAATTGAATCATGAATCATGAATCATGAATAATGAATCGAATCATGAATCATTAATCATGAATAATGAATCGTGAATCATGAATCATAAATTGAATCATGAATCATGAATTGAATCATAAATCATGAATCATAATTCATGAATCATGAATCATGAATCATGAATCATGAATCATAAATCGAATTATGAATCATGAATCATGAATCATGAATCATGAATTGAATCATGAATCATGAATCATGAATTGAATCATGAATCATGATTCATGAATCATGAATCATAAATCGAATCATGAATCATGAATTGAATCATGAATCGAATCATGAATCATGAATCATGAATTGAATCATGAATCATGAATTATGAATTGAATCATGAATCATGAATCAAATCATGAATCATGAATCATGAATTGAATCATGAATCATGAATCATGAATCATGAATATTGAATCATTAATTGAATCATGAATCATGAATCGAATCATGAATAATGAATTGAATCATGAATCGAATCATGAATCATGAATCATGAATTGTATCATGAATCATGAATCGAATCATGAATCTTGAATCATGAATTGAATCATGAATTGAATCATAAATCATGAATTGAATCATGAATCATGAATCATGAATCATGAATTGAATCATGAATCATGATTCATGAATCATGAATTGAATCATGAATCATGAATCGAATCATGAATCATGAATCTTGAATCATGAATTGAATCATGAATCATGAATCGAATCATGAATCTTGAATCATGAATTGAATCATGAATCATGAATTATGAATCATGAATTGAATAATGAATCATGAAACATGAATCAAATCATGAATCATGAGTAAAAAATCATGAATCGAATGATGAATCATGAATTGAATCATGAATCATGAATCATGAATTATGAATTGAATCATAAATCATGAATCATGAATCGAATCATGAATCATGAATCAAGAATCATAAATCGAATCATGAATCATGAATCGAATCATGAATCATGAATCATGAATTGAATCATAAATCATGAATCATGAATTGAATCATGATTCATGATTCATGAAATATGAATTGAATCATGAATCATGAATCATGAATTGAATCATGAATTGAATCATGAATCATGAATCATGAATTGAATCATGAATCATGAATCGAATCATGAATCATGAATCATGAATTGAATCATGAATCATGAATCATGAATCATGAATCATGAATCATGAATTGAATCATGAATCATGAATCGAATCATGAATAATGAATTGAATCATGAATCGAATCATGAATCATGAATCATGAATTGTATCATGAATCATGAATCGAATCATGAATCTTGAATCATGAATTGAATCATGAATCGAATCATGAATCATGAATTGAATCATGAATCATGAATCATGTATCATGAATTGAATCATGAATCATGAATCATGAATCATGAATTGAATCATGAATCATGAATCATGAATCGAATCATGAATCATGAATCAAGAATCATGAATCGAATCATGAATCTTGAATCATGAATTGAATCATGAATCATGAATTGAATAATGAATCATGAAACATGAATCGAATCATGAATCATGAGTAAAAAATCATGAATCGAATGATGAATCATGAATTGAATCATGAATCATGAATCATGAATTATGAATTGAATCATGAATCATGAATCATGTATTGAATCATGAATCATGAATCATGAATCATGAATATAATCATAAATCATGAATCATGAATCGAATCATGAATCATGAATCAAGAATCATAAATCGAATCATGAATCATGAATCATGAATTGAATCATAAATCATAAATTATGAATCGAATCATGAATCATGAATCATGAATCATGAATCATGAATTGAATCATGAATCATAAATCATGAATTAATTCATGAATCATGAATCATGAATCATGAATTGAATCATGAATCATGAATCATGAATTAATTCATGAATCATGAATCATGAATCATGAATTGAATCATGAATCGAATCATGAATCATGAATTGAATCATGAATCATGAATCATAAATTGAAACATGAATCATGAATTTAATCATGAATCATGAATCATGAATCATGAAATGAATCATGAATCATGAATTGAATCATGAATCATGAATCTTGAATTGTGAATTATGAATTGAATCATGAATTGAATCATGAATCATAAATCATGAATCATGAATCATGCATGAATCATGAATTATGAATCTTAAATCGAATCATGAAATGAATCATGAATCATGAATTGAATCATGAATCTTGAATTATGAATTATGAATTGAATCATGAATCATGAATTGAATCATGAATCATAAATCATGAATCATGAATCATGCATGAATCATGAATTATGAATCTTAAATCGAATCATGAATCATGAATCATGAATCGAATCATAAATCATGAATCATGAATCATGAATTGAATAATGAATCATGAATCATGAATCGAATCATGAATCATGAATCATGAATCATGAATTGAATCATGAATCATGAATCATGAATTGAATCATGAATCATGAATCATGAATCATGAATCATGAATTGAATCATGAATCATGAATCATGAATTGAATCATGAATCATGAATCATGAATCATGAATCATGAATTGAATCATTAATCATGAATCATGAATTGAATCATGAATCATGAATCTTGAATCATGAATTATGAATTGAATCATGAATCATGAATTGAATCATGAATCATGAATCATGAATCATGAATCATGAATCATGAATCATGAATCATGAATTATGAATCTTAAATCGAATCATGAATCATGAATCGAATCATAAATCATTAATCGAATCATGAATCATGAATCATGAATTGAATCATGAATCATAAATCATGAATCATGAATCGAATCATTAATTATGAATCATGAATCGTGAATCATGAATCATAAATTGAATCATGAATCATGAATATAATCATAAATCATGAATCATGAATCATGAATCATGAATTATGAATCATGAATCATAAATCGAATCATGAATCATGAATCATGAATCGAATCATGAATCATGAATCATGAATCATGAATTGAATCATGAATCATGAATCATGAAATATGAATTGAATCATCAATCATGAATCATGAATTGAATCATGAATCTTGAATCATGAATCATGAATCATGAATTGAATCATGAATCATGAATCATGAATTGAATCATGAATCATGAATCATAAATCATGAATCATAAATCGAATCATGAATCATGAATTGAATCATGAATCGAATCATGAATCATTAATCATGAATTGAATCATGAATCATGAATCATGAATTGAATCATGAATCATGAATCGAATCATGAATCATGAATCATGAATCATGAATTATGAATCTTAAATCGAATCATGAATCATGAATCGAATCATAAATCATGAATCATGAATCATGAATTGAATAATGAATCATGAATCATGAATCATGAATTGAATCATGAATCATGAATCATGAATTGAATCATGAATCATGAATCATAAATTGAAACATGAATCATGAATTTAATCATGAATCATGAATCATGAATCATGAAATGAATCATGAATCATGAATTGAATCATGAATCATGAATCTTGAATTATGAATTATGAATTGAATCATGAATCATGAATTGAATCATGAATCATAAATCATGAATCATGAATCATGCATGAATCATGAATTATGAATCTTAAATCGAATCATGAAATGAATCATGAATCATGAATTGAATCATGAATCTTGAATTATGAATTATGAATTGAATCATGAATCATGAATTGAATCATGAATCATAAATCATGAATCATGAATCATGCATGAATCATGAATTATGAATCTTAAATCGAATCATGAATCATGAATCATGAATCGAATTATAAATCATGAATCATGAATCATGAATTGAATAATGAATCATGAATCATGAATCGAATCATGAATCATGAATCATGAATCATGAATCATGAATTGAATCATGAATCATGAATCATGAATCATGAATTGAATCATGGAATCATGAATCATGAATGATCATGAATCATGAATCATGAATCATGAATTGAATCATGAATCATTGAATCATGAATTGAATCATGAATCATGAATCATGAATCATGAATCATGAATTGAATCATTAATCATGAATCATGAATTGAATCATGAATCATGAATCTTGAATCATGAATTATGAATTGAATCATGAATCATGAATTGAATCATGAATCATGATCATGAATCATGAATCATGAATCATGAATCATGAATTATGAATCTTAAATCGAATCATGAATCATGAATCGAATCATAAATCATTAATCGAATCATGAATCTGAATCATGAATTGAATCATGAATCATAAATCATGAATCATGAATCGAATCATTAATCATGAATCATGAATCGTGAATCATGAATCATAAATTGAATCATGAATCATGAATTGAATCATAATCATGAATCATGAATCATGAATCATGAATTATGGAATCATGAATCATAAATCGAATCATGAATCATGAATCATGAATCGAATCATGATCATGAATCATGAATCATGAATTGAATCATGAATCATGAATCATGAAATATGAATTGAATCATCAATCATGAATCATGAATTGAATCATGTAATCTTGAATCATGAATCATGAATCATGAATTGAATCATGAATCATGAATCATGAATTGAATCATGAATCATGAATCATGAATCATAAATCATGAATCATAAATCGAATCATGAATCATGAATTAATTCATGAATCGAATCATGAATCATGAATCATGAATTGAATCATGAATCATGAATCATGAATTGAATCATGAATCATGAATCGAATCATGAATCATGAATCATGAATCATGAATCATGAATCATGAATTATGAATCTTAAATCGAATCATGAATCATGAATCGAATCATAAATCATGAATCATGAATTATGAATTGAATAATGAATCATGAATCATGAATCGAATCATGAATCATGAGTCAAGAATCATGAATAGAATCATGAATCATGAATCATGATCATGAATCATGAATCATGAATCATGATTGAATCATGAATCATGAATCATGAATTGAATCATGAATCATGAATCATGAATCATGAATCATGAATTGAATCATGAATCATGAATTGAATCATGAATCATGAATCTTGAATTATGAATTATGAATTGAATCATGAATCATGAATTGAATCATGAATACATGAATCATGAATCATGAGTTATGAATCTTAAATCGAATCATGATCATGAATCATGAATCGAATCATAAATCATGAATCGAATCATGAATCATGAATCATGAATTGAATCATGAATCATAAATCATGAATCATGAATCGAATCATGAATCATGAATCATGAATCATGAATCGTGAATCATGAATCATAAATTGAATCATGAATCATGAATTGAATCATAAATCATGAATCATGATCATGAATCATGAATCATGAATCATAAATCGAATTATGAATCATGAATCATGAATCGAATCATGAATCATGAATCATGAATCATGAATTGAATCATGAATCATGAATCATGAAATATGAATTGAATCATCAATCATGAATCATGAATTTGATCATGAATCTTGAATCATAAATCATGAATCATGAATTGAATCATGAATCATGAATCATGAATTGAATCATCAATCATGAATCATGAATTGGATCATGAATCTTGAATCATAAATCATGAATCATGAATTGAATCATGAATCATGAATTGAATCATGAATCATGAATCATGAATCATAAATTGAATCATGAATTGAATCATGAATCGAATCATGAATCATGAATCATGAATTGAATCATGAATCATGAATCGAATCATGAATCATGAATCATGAATTGAATCATGACTTATGAATCATGAATCAATGAATTGAATCATGAATCATGAATTGAATCATGAATCATGAATCGAATCATGAATCATGAATTCAATCATGAATCATGAATCGAATCATGAATCTTGAATCATGAATAGAATCATGAATCATGAATTATGAATCATGAATTGAATAATGAATCATGAAACATGAATCAAATCATGAATCATGAGTAAAAAATCATGAATCGAATGATGAATCATGAATTGAATCATGAATCATGAATCATGAATTATGAATTGAATCATGAATCATGAATCATGTATTGAATCATGAATCATGAATCATGAATCATGAATTGAATCATAAATCATGAATCATGAATCGAATCATGAATCATGAATCAAGAATCATAAATCGAATCATGAATCATAAATCGAATCATGAATCATGAATCATGAATTGAATCATAAATCATGAATCATGAATTGAATCATGATTCATGAATCATGAAATATGAATTGAATCATGAATCATGAATCATGAATTGAATCATGAATCTTGAATCATGAATCATGAATCATGAATTGAATCATGAATCATGAATCATGAATTGAATCATGAATCATGAATCATGAATCATGAATCATGAATCATAAATCGAATCATGATCATGAATTGAATCATGAATCGAATCATGAATCATGAATCATGAATTGAATCATGAATCATGAATTGAATCATGAATCATGAATCGAATCATGAATCATGAATCATGAATTTAATCATGAATCATGAATTGAATCATGAATTGAATCATGAATCATGAATCATGAATTGAATCATGAATCATGAATCATGAATCATGAATCATGAATCATGAATCATGAATTGAATCATGAATCATGAATCATGAATCATGAATCATGAATCATGAATTGAATCATGAATCATGAATCGAATCATGAATAATGAATTGAATCATGAATCGAATCATGAATCATTAATCATGAATTGTATCATGAATCATGAATCGAATCATGAATCTTGAATCATGAATTGAATCATGAATCGAATCATGAATCATGAATTGAATCATGATCATGAATCATGAATTGAATCATGAATCATGAATTGAATCATGAATCATGAATCATGAATCGAATCATGAATCATGAATCAAGAATCATGAATTGAATCATGAATCATGAATTGAATAATGAATCATGAAGCATGAATCAAATCATGAATCATGAGTAAAGAATCATGAATCGAATGATGAATCATGAATTGAATCATGTATAATGAATCATGAATTATGAATTGAATCATGAATCATGAATCATGTATTGAATCATGAATCATGAATCATGAATCATGAATTGAATCATAAATCATGAATCATGAATCGAATCATGAATCATGAATCAAGAATCATAAATCGAATCATGAATCATGAATCGAATCATGAATCATGAATCATGAATTGAATCATAAATCATAAATCATGAATCGAATCATGAATCATGAATCATGAATCATGAATTGAATCATGAATCATAAATCATGAATTGAATCAAGAATCATGAATCATGAATTGAATCATGAATCGAATCATAAATCATGAATTGAATCATGAATCATGAATCATAAATTGAAACATAAATCATGAATTTAATCATGAATCATGAATCATATATCATGAAATGAATCATGAATCATGATTTGAATCATGAATCATGAATCTTGAATTATGAATTATGAATTGAATATGAATCATGAATTGAATCATGATCATGAATCATGAATCATGAATCATGAATTATGAATCTTAAATCGAATCATGAATCATGAATCATGAATCGATCATAAATCATGAATCATGAATCATGAATTGAATCATGAATCATGAGTCAAGAATCATGAATCGAATCATGAATCATGAATCATGAATTGAATCATAAATCATAAATCATGAATCGAATCATGAATCATGAATCATGAATCATGAATTGAATCATGAATCATAAATCATGAATTGAATCATGAATCATGAATCATGAATCATGAATTGAATCATGAATCATGAATCATGAATTGAATCATGAATCATGAATCATGAACTTGAATCATGAATCGAATCATGAATCATGAATTGAATCATCAATCATGAATCATAAATTGAAACATGAATCATGAATTTAATCATGAATCATGAATCATGAATCATGAAATGAATCATGAATCATGAATTGAATCATTGAATCATGAATCTTGAATTATGAATTATGAATTGAATCATGAATCATGAATTAAATCATGAATCATGAATCATGAATCATGAATCATGAATCATGAATTATGAATCTTAAATCGAATCATGAATCATGAATCATGAATCAAATCATAAATCATGAATCATGAATCGTGAATCGAATCATGAATCATGAGTCAAGAATCATGAATCGAATCATGAAGTCATGAATCATGAATCATGAATCATGAATCATGAATTGAATCATGAATCATGAATCATGAATTGAATCATGAATCATGAATCATGAATCATGAATCATGAATTGAATCATGAATCATGAATCATGAATTGAATCATGAATCATGAATCTTGATTATGAATTATGAATTGAATCATGAATCATGAATTGAATCATGAATCATGAATCATGAATCATGAATCAAGAATTATGAATCTTAAATTGAATCATGAATCATGAATCGAATCATGAATCATGAATCATGAATTGAATCATGAATCATAAATCATGAATCATGAATCGAATCATGAATCATGAATCATGAATCGTGAATCATGAATCATAAATTGAATCATGAATCATGAATTGAATCATAAATCATGAATCATGAATCATGAATCATGAATCATAAATCAAATCATGAATCATGAATCATGAATCGAATCATGAATCATGAATCATGAATCATGAATTGAATCATGAATCATGAATCATGAAATATGAATTGAATCATCAATCATGAATCATGAATTGAATCATGAATCTTGAATCATGAATCATGAATCATGAATCATGAATCATAAAACATGAATTGAATCATGAATCATGAATCATGAATCATGAATCATGAATCATGAATCATGAATCATAAATCGAATCATGAATCATGAATTGAATCATGAATCGAATCATGAATCATGAATCATGAATTGAATCATGAATCATGAATCGAATCATGAATCATGAATCATGAATTAAATAATGAATCATGAATCATGAGTCATGAATCATGAATTAAATAATGAATCATGAATCATGAGTCATGAGTCATGAATCATGAATCGAATCATGAATCATGAATCATGAATTGAATAATGAATCATGAATCATGAGTCATGAATCATGAATCATGAATTGAATCATGAATCATGAATCATGAATCATGAATTGAATCATGAATCATGAATCATGAATCGAATCATGAATCATGAATCAAGAATCATGAATTGAATCATGAATCATGAATCGAATCATGAATCTTGAATCATGAATTGAATCATGAATCATGAATCATGAATTGAATTATGAATCATGAAACATGAATCGAATCATGAAACATGAATCGAATCATGAATCATGAGTAAAAAAATCATGAATCGAATGATGAATCATGAATTGAATCATGAATCATGAATCATGAATTATGAATTGAATCATGAATCATGAATCATGTATTGAATCATGAATAATGAATCATGAATCATGATTCATGAATTGAATCATAAATCATGAATCATGAATCAAGAATCATAAATCGAATCATGAATCATGAATCAAATCATGAATCATGAATCATGAATTGAATCATAAATCATAAATCATGAATCGAATCATGAATCATGAATCATGAATCATAATTTGAATCATAAATCATAAATCATGAATTGAATCATGAATCATGAATCATGAATCATGAATCATGAATTGAATCATGAATCATGAATCATGAATTGAATCATGAATCATGAATCATGAATCATGAATTGAATCATGAATCATGAATCATGAATTGAATCATGAATCATGAATCATGAATTGAATCATGAATCATGAATCATGAATTGAATCATGAATCAAATCATGAATCATGAATTGAATCATGAATCATGAATCATGAATCATGAAATGAATCATGAATCATGAATCAAATCATGAATCATGAATAATGAATTGAATCATGAATCATGAATCTTGAATTGAATCATGAATCATAAATCATTAATCATGAATCAGGAAATTAATCATGAATCATGAATCCTGTATCGAATCATGAATCATAAATTATGAATCATGAATTGAATCATGAATCATGAATCATGAATCATGAATCATAAATTGAACTATGAATTGAATCATGAATCATGAATCATGAATCATGAATTGAATCATGAGTCATGAATCTTGAATTGAATCATGAATAAAATTATGAATCATGAATAAAGAATTGAATCATGAACCATGAATCAAATCATGAATCAAGAATTGAATCATGGATCGAATCATGAATTGAATCATGAATCGAATCATGAATCATGAATCATGAATTGTATCATGAATCATGAATCGAATCATGAATCTTGAATCATGAATTGAATCATGAATCATGAATCATGAATCATGAATTGAATAATGAATCATGAATTGAATCATGAATCATGAATCATGAATCATGAATTGAATCATGAATCATGAATCATGAATCGAATCATGAATCATGAATCAAGAATCATGAATTGAATCATGAATCATGAATCGAATCATGAATCTTGAATCATGAATTGAATCATGAATCATGAATCATGAATTGAATTATGAATCATGAAACATGAATCGAATCATGAAACATGAATCGAATCATGAATCATGAGTAAAAAATCATGAATCGAATGATGAATCATGAATTGAATCATGAATCATGAATCATGAATTATGAATTGAATCATGAATCATGAATCATGTATTGAATCATGAATCATGAATCATGAATCATGATTCATGAATTGAATCATAAATCATGAATCATGAATCAAGAATCATAAATCGAATCATGAATCATGTGAATCAAATCATGAATCATGAATCATGAATTGAATCATAAATCATAAATCATGAATCGAATCATGAATCATGAATCATGAATCATAATTTGAATCATAAATCATAAATCATGAATTGAATCATGAATCATGAATCATGAATCATGAATCATGAATTGAATCATGAATCATGAATCATGAATTGAATCATGAATCATGAATCATGAATCATGAATTGAATCATGAATCATGAATCATGAATTGAATCATGAATCATGAATCATGAATTGAATCATGAATCATGAATCATGAATTGAATCATGAATCAAATCATGAATCATGAATTGAATCATGAATCATGAATCATAAATTGAAACATGAATCATGAATTGAATCATGAATCATGAATCATGAATTGAATCATGAGTCATGAATCTTGAATTGAATCATGAATAAAATTATGAATCATGAATAAAGAATTGAATCATGAACCATGAATCAAATCATGAATCAAGAATTGAATCATGGATCGAATCATGAATTGAATCATGAATCGAATCATGAATCATGAATCATGAATTGTATCATGAATCATGAATCGAATCATGAATCTTGAATCATGAATTGAATCATGAATCATGAATCATGAATCATGAATTGAATAATGAATCATGAATAATGAATCGAATCATGAATCATGAGTCAAGAATCATGAATCGAATCATAAATCATGAATCATGAATCATGAATCATGAATCATGAATTGAATCATGAATCATGAATCATGAATTGAATCATGAATCATGAATCTTGAATTATGAATTATGAATTGAATCATGAATCATGAATTGAATCATGAATCATGAATCATGAATCATGAATCATGAATCATGAATCATGAATCATGATTAATGAATTGAATCATGAATCATGAATCGAATCATGAATCATGAATTGAATCATGAATTGAATCATGAATCATGAATCATGAAATATGAATTGAATCATCAATCATGAATCATGAATTGAATCATGAATCTTGAATCATGAATCATGAATCATGAATTGAATCATGAATCATAAATCATGAATTGAATCATGAATCATGAATCATGAATTATGAATCATGAATCATAAATCATAAATTGAATCATGAATCATGAATTGAATCATGAATCGAATCATGAATCATGAATCATGAATTGAATCATGAATCATGAATCGAATCATGAATCATGAATCGAATCATGAATCATGAATCATAAATTGAATAATGAATCATGAATCATGAGTCATGAATCATGAATCATGAATTGAATCATGAATCATGAATCGAATCATGAATCATGAATCGAATCATGAATCATGAATCATAAATTGAATAATGAATCATGAATCATGAGTCATGAATCATGAATCATGAATTAAATAATGAATCATGAATCATGAGTCATGAATCATGAATCATGAATCGAATCATGAATCATGAATCATAAATTGAATAATGAATCATGAATCATGAGTCATGAATCATGAATCATGAATTGAATCATGAATCATGAATCGAATCATGAATAATGAATTGAATCATGAATCGAATCATGAATCATGAATCATGAATTGTATCATGAATCATGAATCGAATCATGAATCTTGAATCATGAATTGAATCATGAATCGAATCATGAATCATGAATTGAATCATGAATCATGAATCATGAATCATGAATCATGAATTGAATCATGAATCATGAATCATGAATCATGAATTGAATCATGAATCATGAATCATGAATCGAATCATGAATCATGAATCAAGAATCATGAATTGAATCATGAATCATGAATCGAATCATGAATCATGAATCATGAATTGAATAATGAATCATGAAACATGAATCGAATCATGAATCATGAGTAAAAAATCATGAATCGAATGATGAATCATGAATTGAATCATGAATCATGAATCATGAATTATGAATTGAATCATGAATCATGAATCATGTATTGAATCATGAATCATGAATCATGAATCATGATTCATGAATTGAATCATAAATCATGAATCATAAATCAAGAATCTTAAATCATGAATCGAATCATGAATCAAATCATGAATCATGAATCATGAATTGAATCATAAATCAGAAATCATGAATCGAATCATGAATCATGAATCATGAATCATGAATCATGATTCATGAATTGAATCATGAATCATGAATCATGAATTGAATCATGAATCATGAATCATGAATTGAATCATGAATCGAATCATCAATCATCAATCATGAATCATCAATCATGAATCATAAATTGAAACATGAATCATGAATTTAATCATGAATCATGAATCATGAAATGAATCATGAATCATGAAATGAATCATGAATCATGAATTGAATCATGAATCATGAATCTTGAATTATGAATTATGAATTGAATCATGAATCATGAATTGAATCATGAATCATGAATCATGAATCATGAATCAAATCATAAATCATGAATCATGAATCATGAATCGAATCATGAATCATGAGTCAAGAATCATGAATCGAATCATGAATCATGAATCATGAATCATGAATCATGAATCATGAATCATGAATTGAATCATGAATCATGAATCATGAATTGAATCATGAATCATGAATCATGAATCATGAATCATGAATTGAATCATGAATCATGAATCATGAATTGAATCATGAATCATGAATCTTGAATTATGAATTATGAATTGAATCATGAATCATGAATTGAATCATGAATCATGAATCATGAATCATGAATCATGAATTATGAATCTTAAATCGAATCATGAATCATGAATCGAATCATAAATCATGAATCGAATCATGAATCATGAATCATGAATTGAATCATGAATCATAAATCATGAATCATGAATCGAATCATGAATCATGAATCATGAATCGTGAATCATGAATCATAAATTGAATCATGAATCATGAATTGAATCATAAATCATGAATCATGAATCATGAATCATGAATCATGAATCATGAATCATAAATCGAATCATGAATCATGAATCATGAATCGAATCATGAATCATGAATCATGAATCATGAATTGAATTATGAATCAAGAATCATGAAATATGAATTGAATCATCAATCATGAATCATGAATTGAATCATGAATCTTGAATCATGAATCATGAATTGAATCATGAATCATAAATCATGAATTGAATCATGAATCATGAATCATGAATCATAAATCGAATCATGAATCATGAATTGAATCATGAATCGAATCATGAATCATGAATTGAATCATGAATCATGAATTGAATCATGAATCATGAATTGAATCATGAATCATGAATCGAATCATGAATCATGAATCATGAATTAAATAATGAATCATGAATCATGAGTCATGAATCATGAATTAAATAATGAATCATGAATCATGAGTCATGAGTCATGAATCGAATCATGAATCATGAATCATGAATTGAATAATGAATCATGAATCATGAGTCATGAATCATGAATCATGAATTGAATCATGAATCATGAATCGAATCATGAATAATGAATTGAATCATGAATCGAATCATGAATCATGAATTGAATCATGAATCATGAATCGAATCATGAATCTTGAATCATGAATTGAATCATGAATCGAATCATGAATCATGAATTGAATCATGAATCATGAATCATGAATCATGAATTGAATCATGAATCATGAATCATGAATCATGAATTGAATCATGAATCATGAATCATGAATTGAATCATGAATCATGAATCAAGAATCATGAATTGAATCATGAATCATGAATCGAATCATGAATCTTGAATCATGAATTGAATCATGAATCATGAATCATGAATCATGAATTGAATAATGAATCATGAAACATGAATCGAATCATGAAACATGATTCGAATCATGAATCATGAGTAAAAAATCATGAATCGAATGATGAATCATGAATCGAATCATGAATCATGAGTAAAAAATCATGAATCGAATGATGAATCATGAATTGAATTATGAATCATGAATCATGAATTATGAATTGAATCATGAATCATGAATCATGTATTGAATCATGAGTAAAAATCATGAATCATGATTCATGAATTGAATCATAAATCATGAATCATGAATCAAGAATCATAAATCGAATCATGAATCATGAATCAAATCATGAATCATGAATCATGAATTGAATCATAAATCATAAATCATGAATCGAATCATGAATCATGAATCATGAATCATGAATCATAATTTGAATCATAAATCATAAATCATGAATTGAATCATGAATCATGAATCATGAATCATGAATTGAATCATGAATCATGAATCATGAATTGAATCATGAATCATGAATCATGAATTGAATCATGAATCATGAATCATGAATTGAATCATGAATCATGAATCATGAATTGAATCATGAATCAAATCATGAATCATGAATTGAATCATGAATCATGAATCATAAATTGAAACATGAATCATGAATTGAATCATGAATCATGAATCATAAATCATGAATTGAATCATGAGTCATGAATCTTGAATTGAATCATGAATTAAATTATGAATCATGAATCAAGAATTGAATCATGAATCATGAATCATGAATTGAATCATGAGTCATGAATCTTGAATTGAATCATGAATAAAATTATGAATCATGAATCAAGAATTGAATCATGAACCATGAATCAAATCATGAATCATGAATTGAATCATGAATCGAATCATGAATTGAATCATGAATCGAATCATGAATCATGAATCATGAATTGTATCATGAATCATGAATCGAATCATGAATCTTGAATCATGAATTGAATCATGAATCATGAATCATGAATCATGAATTGAATAATGAATCATGAATAATGAATCGAATCATGAATCATGAGTCAAGAATCATGAATCGAATCATAAATCATGAATCATGAATCATAAATCATGAATCATGAATCATGAATTGAATCATGAATCATGAATCATGAATTGAATCATGAATCATGAATCATGAATTGAATCATGAATCATGAATCATGAATTGAATTATGAATCGAATCATGAATCATGAATTGAATCATCAATCATGAATCATAAATTGAAACATGAATCATGAATTTAATCATGAATCATGAATCATGAATCATGAAATGAATCATGAATCATGAATTGAATCATGAATCTTGAATTATGAATTATGAATTGAATCATGAATCATGAATTGAATCATGAATCATGAATCATGAATCATGAATCATGAATCATGAATCATGAATTATGAATCTTAAATCGAATCATGAATCATGAATCATGAATCAAATCATAAATCATGAATCATGAATCATGAATCGAATCATGAATCATGAGTCAAGAATCATGAATCGAATCATGAATCATGAATCATGAATCATGAATCATGAATCATGAATCATGAATTGAATCATGAATCATGAATCATGAATTGAATCATGAATCATGAATCGAATCATGAATCATGAATCATGAATTGAATCATGAATCATGAATCATAAATTGAATCATGAATCATGAATCATGAATCATGAATCATGAATCACGAATCATGAATCATGAATCGAATCATGAATCATGAATCATGAATTGAATCATGAATCATGAATCATGAATTATGAATTGAATCATGAATCATGAATTGAATCATGAATCATGAATCATGAATTGAATCATGAATCATGAATCTTGAATTATGAATTATGAATTGAATCATGAATCATGAATTGAATCATGAATCATGAATCATGAATCATGAATCATGAATTATGAATCTTAAATCGAATTATGAATCATGAATCATGAATCGAATCATAAATCATGAATCGAATCATGAATCATGAATCATGAATTGAATCATGAATCATAAATCATGAATCATGAATCGAATCATGAATCATGAATCATGAATCGTGAATCATGAATCATAAATTGAATCATGAATCATGAATTGAATCATAAATCATGAATCATAAATCATGAATCATGAATCATGAATCATGAATCATAAATCGAATCATGAATCATGAATCATGAATCGAATCATGAATCATGAATCATGAATCATGAATTGAATCATGAATCATGAATCATGAAATATGAATTGAATCATCAATCATGAATCATGAATTGAATCATGAATCTTGAATCATGAATCATGAATTGAATCATGAATCATAAATCATGAATTGAATCATGAATCATGAATCATGAATCATGAAATATGAATTGAATCATCAATCATGAATCATGAATTGAATCATGAATCTTGAATCATGAATCATGAATTGAATCATGAATCATAAATCATGAATTGAATCATGAATCATGAATCATGAATCATGAATCATAAATCGAATCATGAATCATGAATTGAATCATGAATCGAATCATGAATCATGAATCATGAATTGAATCATGAATCATGAATTAAATCATGAATCATGAATCGAATCATGAGTCATGAATCATGAATTAAATAATGAATCATGAATCATGAGTCATGAGTCATGAATCATGAATCGAATCATGAATCATGAATCATGAATTGAATAATGAATCATGAATCATGAGTCATGAATCATGAATCATGAATTGAATCATGAATCATGAATCAAATCATGAATAATGAATTGAATCATGAATCGAATCATGAATCATGAATTGAATCATGAATCATGAATCGAATCATGAATCTTGAATCATGAATTGAATCATGAATCGAATCATGAATCATGAATTGAATCATGAATCATGAATCATGAATTATGAATTGAATCATGAATCATGAATCATGAATCATGAATTGAATCATGAATCATGAATCATGAATCGAATCATGAATCATGAATCAAGAATCATGAATTGAATCATGAATCATGAATCGAATCATGAATCTTGAATCATGAATTGAATCATGAATCATGAATCATGAATCATGAATCATGAATTGAATAATGAATCATGAAACATGAATCGAATCATGAAACATGAATCGAATCATGAATCATGAGTAAAAAATCATGAATCGAATGATGAATCATGAATTGAATCATGAATCATGAATCATGAATTATGAATTGAATCATGAATCATGAATCATGTATTGAATCATGAATCATGAATCATGAATCATGATTCATGAATTGAATCATAAATCATGAATCATAAATCAAGAATCATGAATTGAATCATAAATCATGAATCGAATCATGAATCATGAATCATGAATCATGAATCATAATTTGAATCATAAATCATAAATCATGAATTGAATCATGAATCATGAATCATGAATTGAATCATGAATCATGAATCATGAATCATGAATTGAATCATGAATCAAATCATGAATCATGAATTGAATCATGAATCATGAATCATAAATTGAAACATGAATCATGAATTGAATCATGAATCATGAATCATGAATCATGAATCGAATCATGAGTCATGAATCTTGAATTGAATCATGAAATAAATTATGAATCATGAATCAAGAATTGAATCATGAATCATGAATCATGAATCATGAATTCAATCATGAGTCATGAATCTTGAATTGAATCATGAATAAAATTATGAATCATGAATCAAGAATTGAATCATGAACCATGAATCAAATCATGAATCATGAATTGAATCATGAATCGAATCATGAATTGAATCATGAATCGAATCATGAATCATGAATCATGAATTGTATCATGAATCATGAATCGAATCATGAATCTTGAATCATGAATTGAATCATGAATCATGAATCATGAATCATGAATTGAATAATGAATCATGAATAATGAATCGAATCATGAATCATGAGTCAAGAATCATGAATCGAATCATAAATCATGAATCATGAATCATAAATCATGAATCATGAATCATGAATTGAATCATGAATCATGAATCATGAATTGAATCATGATTCATGAATCATGAATCATGAATCATGAATTGAATCATGAATCATGAATCATGAATTGAATCATGAATCATGAATCTTGAATTATGAATTATGAATTGAATCATGAATCATGAATTGAATCATGAATCATGAATCATGAATCATGAATCATGAATCATGAATCATGAATCATGATTAATGAATTGAATCATGAATCATGAATCGAATCATGAATCATGAATTGATTTATGAATTGAATCATGAATCATGAATCGAATCATGAGTCATGAATCATGAATCATGAATTGAATCATGAATCATGAATCATGAAATATTAATTGAATCATCAATCATGAATCATGAATTGAATCATGAATCTTGAATCATGAATCATGAATCATGAATTGAATCATGAATCATAAATCATGAATTGAATCATGAATCATGAATCATGAATCATGAATCATGAATCATGAATCATAAATCGAATCATGAATCATGAATTGAATCATGAATCGAATCATGAATCATGAATCATGAATTGAATCATGAATCATGAATTGAATCATGAATCATGAATCGAATCATGAATCATGAATCATGAATTAAATAATGAATCATGAATCATGAATCGAATCATGAATCATGAATCATGAATTGAATAATGAATCATGAATCATGAGTCATGAATCATGAATCATGAATTGAATCATGAATCATGAATCGAATCATGAATAATGAATTGAATCATGAATCATGAATCGAATCATGAATCTTGAATCATGAATTGAATCATGAATCGAATCATGAATCATGAATTGAATCATGAATCATGAATCATGAATCATGAATTGAATCATGAATCATGAATCATGAATCATGAATTGAATCATGAATCATGAATCATACATCATGAATTGAATCATGAATCATGAATCATGAATCGAATCATGAATCATGAATCAAGAATCATGAATTGAATCATGAATCATGAATCGAATTATGAATCTTGAATCATGAATTGAATCATGAATCATGAATCATGAATTGAATAATGAATCATGAAACATGAATCGAATGATGAATCATGAGTAAAAAATCATGAATCGAATGATGAATCATGAATTGAATCATGAATCATGAATCATGAATTATGAATTGAATCATGAATCATGAATCATGTATTGAATCATGAATCATGAATCATGAATCATGATTCATGAATTGAATCATAAATCATGAATCATAAATCAAGAATCTTAAATCATGAATCGAATCATGAATCAAATCATGAATCATGAATCATGAATTGAATCATAAATCATGAATCATGAATTGAATCATAAATCATAAATCATGAATCGAATCATGAATCATGAATCATGAATCATGAATCATGAATCATGAATCATGAATTGAATCATGAATCATGAATCATGAATTGAATCATGAATCAAATCATGAATCATGAATTGAATCATCAATCATGAATCATAAATTGAAACATGAATCATGAATTTAATCATGAATCATGAATCATGAATCATGAAATGAATCATGAATCATGAATTGAATCATGAATCATGAATCTTGAATTATGAATTATGAATTGAATCATGAATCATGAATTGAATCATGAATCATGAATCATGAATCATGAATCATGAATTATGAATCTTAAATCGAATCATGAATCATGAATCATGAATCAAATCATAAATCATGAAACATGAATCATGAATCGAATCATGAATCATGAGTCAAGAATCATGAATCGAATCATGAATCATGAATCATGAATCATGAATCATGAATCATGAATTGAATCATGAATCATGAATCATGAATTGAATCATGAATCATGAATCATAAATCATGAATCATGAATTGAATCATGAATCATGAATCATGAATTGAATCATGAATTATGAATCTTGAATTATGAATTATGAATTGAATCATGAATCATGAATTGAATCATGAATCATGAATCATGAATCATGATTCATGAATTATGAATCTTAAATCGAATCATGAATCATGAATCGAATCATAAATCATGAATCGAATCATGAATCATGAATCATGAATTGAATCATGAATCATAAATCATGAATCATGAATCGAATCATGAATCATGAATCATGAATCGTGAATCATGAATCATAAATTGAATCATGAATCATGAATTGAATCATAAATCATGAATCATGAATCATGAATCATGAATTGAATCATGAATCATGAATCATGAGTCATGAATCATGAATTAAATAATGAATCATGAATCATGAGTCATGAGTCATGAATCATGAATCGAATCATGAATCATGAATCTTGAATCATGAATCATGAATCTTGAATCATGAATCATGAATTGAATCATGAATCATAAATCATGAATTGAATCATGAATCATGAATCATGAATCATGAATCATGAATCATGAATCATGAATCATGAATCATAAATCGAATCATGAATCATGAATTGAATCATGAATCGAATCATGAATCATGAATCATGAATTGAATCATGAATCATGAATTGAATCATGAATCGAATCATGAATCATGAATCATGAATTGAATCATGAATCATGAATCGAATCATGAATCATGAATCAAGAATCATGAATTGAATCATGAATCATGAATCGAATCATGAATCTTGAATCATGAATTGAATCATGAATCATGAATCAAGAATCATGAATTGAATCATGAATCGAATCATGAATCTTGAATCATGAATTGAATCATGAATCATGAATCATGAATCATGAATCATGAATTGAATAATGAATCATGAAACATGAACTGAATCATGAAACATGAATCGAATCATGAATCATGAGTAAAAAATCATGAATCGAATGATGAATCATGAATTGAATCATGAATCATGAATCGAATTATGAATCTTGAATCATGAATTGAATCATGAATCATGAATCATGAATCATGAATTGAATAATGAATCATGAAACATGAATCGAATGATGAATCATGAGTAAAAAATCATGAATCGAATGATGAATCATGAATTGAATCATGAATCATGAATCATGAATTATGAATTGAATCATGAATCATGAATCATGTATTGAATCATGAATCAAGAATCATGAATCATGATTCATGAATTGAATCATAAATCATGAATCATAAATCAAGAATCTTAAATCATGAATCGAATCATGAATCAAATCATGAATCATGAATCATGAATTGAATCATAAATCATGAATCATGAATTGAATCATAAATCATAAATCATGAATCGAATCATGAATCATGAATCATGAATCATGAATCATGAATTGAATCATGAATCATGAATCATGAATTGAATCATGAATCATGAATCATGAATTGAATCATGAATCAAATCATGAATCATGAATTGAATCATCAATCATGAATCATAAATTGAAACATGAATCATGAATTTAATCATGAATCATGAATCATGAATCATGAAATGAATCATGAATCATGAATTGAATCATGAATCATGAATCTTGAATTATGAATTATGAATTGAATCATGAATCATGAATTGAATCATGAATCATGAATCATGAATTATGAATCTTAAATCGAATCATGAATCATGAATCATGAATCAAATCATAAATCATGAAACATGAATCATGAATCGAATCATGAATCATGAGTCAAGAATCATGAATCGAATCATGAATCATGAATCATGAATCATGAATCATGAATTGAATCATGAATCATGAATCATGAATTGAATCATGAATCATGAATCATAAATCATGAATCATGAATTGAATCATGAATCATGAATCATGAATTGAATCATGAATTATGAATCTTGAATTATGAATTATGAATTGAATCATGAATCATGAATTGAATCATGAATCATGAATTGAATCATGAATCATGAATCATGAATCATGATTCATGAATTATGAATCTTAAATCGAATCATGAATCATGAATCGAATCATAAATCATGAATCGAATCATGAATCATGAATCATGAATTGAATCATGAATCATAAATCATGAATCATGAATCGAATCATGAATCATGAATCATGAATCGTGAATCATGAATCATAAATTGAATCATGAATCATGAATTGAATCATAAATCATGAATCATGAATCATGAATCATGAATTGAATCATGAATCATGAATCGAATCATGAATCATGAATTAAATAATGAATCATGAATCATGAGTCATGAATCATGAATTAAATAATGAATCATGAATCATGAGTCATGAGTCATGAATCATGAATCGAATCATGAATCATGAATCTTGAATCATGAATCATGAATTGAATCATGAATCAAAAATCATGAATTGAATCATGAATCATGAATCATGAATCATGAATCATGAATCATAAATCGAATCATGAATCATGAATTGAATCATGAATCGAATCATGAATCATGAATCATGAATTGAATCATGAATCATGAATTGAATCATGAATCGAATCATGAATCATGAATCATGAATTGAATCATGAATCATGAATCGAATCATGAATCATGAATCAAGAATCATGAATTGAATCATGAATCATGAATCGAATCATGAATCTTGAATCATGAATTGAATCATGAATCATGAATCAAGAATCATGAATTGAATCATGAATCATGAATCGAATCATGATTCTTGAATCATGAATTGAATCATGAATCATGAATCATGAATCATGAATCATGAATTGAATAATGAATCATGAAACATGAATTGAATCATGAAACATGAATCGAATCATGAATCATGAGTAAAAAATCATGAATCGAATGATGAATCATGAATTGAATCATGAATCATGAATCATGAATTATGAATTGAATCATGAATCATGAATCATGAATCATGAATCATGAATCATGATTCATGAATTGAATCATAAATCATGAATCATGAATCAAGAATCATAAATCGAATCATGAATCATGAATCAAATCATGAATCATGAATCATGAATTGAATCATAAATCATAAATCATGAATTGAATCATGAATCATGAATCATGAATCATGAATCATGAATTGAATCATGAATCATGAATCATGAATTGAATCATGAATCATGAATCATGAATCATGAATTGAATCATGAATCATGAATCATGAATTGAATCATGAATCATGAATCATGAATTGAATCATGAATCAAATCATGAATCATGAATTGAATCATGAATCATGAATCATAAATTGAAACATGAATCATGAATTGAATCATGAATCATGAATCATGAATCATGAATTGAATCATGAGTCATGAATCTTGAATTGAATCATGAATTAAACTATGAATCATGAATCAAGAATTGAATCATGAATCATGAATCATGAATCATGAATTGAATAATGAGTCATGAATCTTGAATTGAATCATGAATAAAATTATGAATCATGAATCAAGAATTGAATCATGAACCATGAATCAAATCATGAATCATGAATTGAATCATGAATCGAATCATGAATCATGAATCATGAATCATGAATTGAATAATGAATCATGAATAATGAATCGAATCATGAATCATGAGTCAAGAATCATGAATCGAATCATAAATCATGAATCATGAATCATAAATCATGAATCATGAATCATGAATCGAATCATAAATCATGAATCATGAATCACAAATTGAATAATGAATCATGAATCATGAATCGAATCATGAATCATGAGTCAAGAATCATGAATCGAATCATGAATCATGAATCATGAATCATGAATCATGAATCATGAATTGAATCATGAATCATGAATCATGAATTGAATCATGAATCATGAATCATGAATCATGAATCATGAATCATGAATTGAATCATGAATCATGAATCATGAATTGAATCATGAATCATGAATCTTGAATTAGGAATTATGAATTGAATCATGAATCATGAATTGAATCATGAATCATGAATCATGAATCATGAATCATGAATCATGAATTATGAATCTTAAATCGAATCATGAATCATGAATCATGAATCGAATCATAAATCATGAATCGAATCATGAATTATGAATCATGAATTGAATCATGAATCATAAATTATGAATCATGAATCGAATCATGAATCATGAATCATGAATCATGAATCATGAATCATGAATCATAAATCGAATTATGAATCATGAATCATGAATCGAATCATGAATCATGAATCATGAATCATGAATTGAATCATGAATCATGAATCATGAAATATGAATTGAATCATCAATCATGAATCATGAATTGGATCATGAATCTTGAATCATAAATCATGAATCATGAATTGAATCATGAATCATGAATCATGAATTGAATCATGAATCATGAATCATGAATCATGAATCATAAATCGAATCATGAATCATGAATTGAATCATGAATCATGAATCATGAATTGAATCATGAATCATGAATCATGAATTGAATCATGAATCATGAATCGAATCATGAATCATGAATTGAATCATGAATCATGAATCATGAAACATGAATCATGAATTGAATCATGAATCATGAATCGAATCATGAATAATGAATTGAATCATGAATCGAATCATGAATCATGAATCATGAATTGTATCATGAATCATGAATCGAATCATGAATCTTGAATCATGAATTGAATCATGAATCGAATCATGAATCATGAATTGAATCATGAATTATGAATCATGAATCATGAATTGAATCATGAATCATGAATTGAATCATGAATCATGAATCATGAATCGAATCATGAATCATGAATTCAATCATAAATCATGAATCGAATGATGAATCTTGAATCATGAATTGAATCATGAATCATGAATTATGAGTCATGGATTGAATAATGAATCATGAAACATGAATCAAATCATGAATCATGAGTAAAAAATCATCAATCGAATGATGAATCATGAATTGAATCATGAATCATGAATTATGAATTGAATCATGAATCATGAATCATGTATTGAATCATGAATCATGAATCATGAATCATGAATCATGAATTGAATCATAAATCATGAATCATGAATCGAATCATGAATCATGAATCAAGAATCATAAATCGAATCATGAATCATGAATCGAATCATGAATCATGAATCATGAATTGAATCATAAATCATGAATCATGAATCATGAATTGAATCATGATTCATGAATCATGAAATATGAATTGAATCATGAATCATGAATCATGAATTGAATCATGAATCTTGAATCATGAATCATGAATCATGAATTGAATCATGAATCATGAATCATGAATTGAATCATGAATCATGAATTGAATCATGAATCGAATCATGAATCATGAATTGAACCATGAATCATGAATTGAATCATGAATCATGAATCGAATCATGAATCATGAATCATGAATTGAATCATGAATCATGAATCATGAATTGAATCATGAATCATGAATCATGAATCATAAATCGAATCATGAATCATGAATTGAATCATTAATCGAATCATGAATCATGAATCATGAATTGAATCATGAATCATGAATCATGAATTGAATCATGAATCATGAATCGAATCATGAATCATGAATCATGAATCATGAATCATGAATCATGAATCATGAATCATGAATCATGAATTGAATCATGAATCTTGAATCATGAATTGAATCATGAATCATGAATTATGAGTCATGAATTGAATAATGAATCATGAAACATGAATCAAATCATGAATCATGAGTAAAAAATCATGAATCGAATGATGAATCATGAATTGAATCATGAATCATGAATCATGAATCATGAATTATGAATTGAATCATGAATCATGAATCATGTATTGAATCATGAATCATGAATCATGAATCATGAATCATGAATTGAATCATAAATCATGAATCATGAATCGAATCATGAATCATGAATCAAGAATCATAAATCGAATCATGAATCATGAATCGAATCATGAATCATGAATCATGAATTGAATCATAAATCATGAATCATGAATCATGAATTGAATCATGATTCATGAATCATGAAATATGAATTGAATCATGAATCATGAATCATGAATTGAATCATGAATCTTGAATCATGAATCATGAATCATGAATTGAATCATGAATCATGAATCATGAATTGAATCATGAATCATGAATTGAATCATGAATCGAATCATGAATCATGAATTGAACCATGAATCATGAATTGAATCATGAATCATGAATCGAATCATGAATCATGAATCATGAATTGAATCATGAATCATGAATCATGAATTGAATCATGAATCATGAATCATGAATCATGAATCATAAATCGAATCATGAATCATGAATTGAATCATGAATCGAATCATGAATCATGAATCATGAATTGAATCATGAATCATGAATCATGAATTGAATCATGAATCATGAATCGAATCATGAATCATGAATCATGAATTGAATCATGAATCATGAATCATGAATCATGAATCATGAATTGAATCATGAATCATGAATCGAATCATGAATAATGAATTGAATCATGAATCGAATCATGAATCATGAATCATGAATCGTGAATCATGAATCATAAATTGAATCATGAATCATGAATTGAATCATAAATCATGAATCATGAATCATGAATCATGAATTGAATCATGAATCATGAATCGAATCATGAATCATGAATTAAATAATGAATCATGAATCATGAGTCATGAATCATGAATTAAATAATGAATCATGAATCATGAGTCATGAGTCATGAATCATGAATCGAATCATGAATCATGAATCTTGAATCATGAATCATGAATTGAATCATGAATCATAAATCATGAATTGAATCATGAATCATGAATCATGAATCATGAATCATGAATCATAAATCGAATCATGAATCATGAATTGAATCATGAATCGAATCATGAATCATGAATCATGAATTGAATCATGAATCATGAATTGAATCATGAATCGAATCATGAATCATGAATCATGAATTGAATCATGAATCATGAATCGAATCATGAATCATGAATCAAGAATCATGAATTGAATCATGAATCATGAATCGAATCATGAATCTTGAATCATAAATTGAATCATGAATCATGAATCAAGAATCATGAATTGAATCATGAATCATGAATCGAATCATGATTCTTGAATCATGAATTGAATCATGAATCATGAATCATGAATCATGAATCATGAATTGAATAATGAATCATGAAACATGAATTGAATCATGAAACATGAATCGAATCATGAATCATGAGTAAAAAATCATGAATCGAATGATGAATCATGAATTGAATCATGAATCATGAATCATGAATTATGAATTGAATCATGAATCATGAATCATGAATCATGAATCATGAATCATGATTCATGAATTGAATCATAAATCATGAATCATGAATCAAGAATCATAAATCGAATCATGAATCATGAATCAAATCATGAATCATGAATCATGAATTGAATCATAAATCATAAATCATGAATTGAATCATGAATCATGAATCATGAATCATGAATCATGAATTGAATCATGAATCATGAATCATGAATTGAATCATGAATCATGAATCATGAATCATGAATTGAATCATGAATCATGAATCATGAATTGAATCATGAATCATGAATCATGAATTGAATCATGAATCAAATCATGAATCATGAATTGAATCATGAATCATGAATCATAAATTGAAACATGAATCATGAATTGAATCATGAATCATGAATCATGAATCATGAATTGAATCATGAGTCATGAATCTTGAATTGAATCATGAATTAAACTATGAATCATGAATCAAGAATTGAATCATGAATCATGAATCATGAATCATGAATTGAATCATGAGTCATGAATCTTGAATTGAATCATGAATAAAATTATGAATCATGAATCAAGAATTGAATCATGAACCATGAATCAAATCATGAATCATGAATTGAATCATGAATCGAATCATGAATCATGAATCATGAATCATGAATTGAATAATGAATCATGAATAATGAATCGAATCATGAATCATGAGTCAAGAATCATGAATCGAATCATAAATCATGAATCATGAATCATAAATCATGAATCATGAATCATGAATCGAATCATAAATCATGAATCATGAATCACAAATTGAATAATGAATCATGAATCATGAATCGAATCATGAATCATGAGTCAAGAATCATGAATCGAATCATGAATCATGAATCATGAATCATGAATCATGAATCATGAATTGAATCATGAATCATGAATCATGAATTGAATCATGAATCATGAATCATGAATCATGAATCATGAATCATGAATTGAATCATGAATCATGAATCATGAATTGAATCATGAATCATGAATCTTGAATTAGGAATTATGAATTGAATCATGAATCATGAATTGAATCATGAATCATGAATCATGAATCATGAATCATGAATCATGAATTATGAATCTTAAATCGAATCATGAATCATGAATCATGAATCGAATCATAAATCATGAATCGAATCATGAATTATGAATCATGAATTGAATCATGAATCATAAATTATGAATCATGAATCGAATCATGAATCATGAATCATGAATCATGAATCATGAATCATGAATCATAAATCGAATTATGAATCATGAATCATGAATCGAATCATGAATCATGAATCATGAATCATGAATTGAATCATGAATCATGAATCATGAAATATGAATTGAATCATCAATCATGAATCATGAATTGGATCATGAATCTTGAATCATAAATCATGAATCATGAATTGAATCATGAATCATGAATCATGAATTGAATCATGAATCATGAATCATGAATCATGAATCATAAATCGAATCATGAATCATGAATTGAATCATGAATCATGAATCATGAATTGAATCATGAATCATGAATCATGAATTGAATCATGAATCATGAATCGAATCATGAATCATGAATTGAATCATGAATCATGAATCATGAAACATGAATCATGAATTGAATCATGAATCATGAATCGAATCATGAATAATGAATTGAATCATGAATCGAATCATGAATCATGAATCATGAATTGTATCATGAATCATGAATCGAATCATGAATCTTGAATCATGAATTGAATCATGAATCGAATCATGAATCATGAATTGAATCATGAATTATGAATCATGAATCATGAATTGAATCATGAATCATGAATTGAATCATGAATCATGAATCATGAATCGAATCATGAATCATGAATTCAATCATAAATCATGAATCGAATGATGAATCTTGAATCATGAATTGAATCATGAATCATGAATTATGAGTCATGGATTGAATAATGAATCATGAAACATGAATCAAATCATGAATCATGAGTAAAAAATCATCAATCGAATGATGAATCATGAATTGAATCATGAATCATGAATTATGAATTGAATCATGAATCATGAATCATGTATTGAATCATGAATCATGAATCATGAATCATGAATCATGAATTGAATCATAAATCATGAATCATGAATCGAATCATGAATCATGAATCAAGAATCATAAATCGAATCATGAATCATGAATCGAATCATGAATCATGAATCATGAATTGAATCATAAATCATGAATCATGAATCATGAATTGAATCATGATTCATGAATCATGAAATATGAATTGAATCATGAATCATGAATCATGAATTGAATCATGAATCTTGAATCATGAATCATGAATCATGAATTGAATCATGAATCATGAATCATGAATTGAATCATGAATCATGAATTGAATCATGAATCGAATCATGAATCATGAATTGAACCATGAATCATGAATTGAATCATGAATCATGAATCGAATCATGAATCATGAATCATGAATTGAATCATGAGTCATGAATCTTGAATTGAATCATGAATTAAACTATGAATCATGAATCAAGAATTGAATCATGAATCATGAATCATGAATCATGAATTGAATCATGAGTCATGAATCTTGAATTGAATCATGAATAAAATTATGAATCATGAATCAAGAATTGAATCATGAACCATGAATCAAATCATGAATCATGAATTGAATCATGAATCGAATCATGAATCATGAATCATGAATCATGAATTGAATAATGAATCATGAATAATGAATCGAATCATGAATCATGAGTCAAGAATCATGAATCGAATCATAAATCATGAATCATGAATCATAAATCATGAATCATGAATCATGAATCGAATCATAAATCATGAATCATGAATCACAAATTGAATAATGAATCATGAATCATGAATCGAATCATGAATCATGAGTCAAGAATCATGAATCGAATCATGAATCATGAATCATGAATCATGAATCATGAATCATGAATTGAATCATGAATCATGAATCATGAATTGAATCATGAATCATGAATCATGAATCATGAATCATGAATCATGAATTGAATCATGAATCATGAATCATGAATTGAATCATGAATCATGAATCTTGAATTAGGAATTATGAATTGAATCATGAATCATGAATTGAATCATGAATCATGAATCATGAATCATGAATCATGAATCATGAATTATGAATCTTAAATCGAATCATGAATCATGAATCATGAATCGAATCATAAATCATGAATCGAATCATGAATTATGAATCATGAATTGAATCATGAATCATAAATTATGAATCATGAATCGAATCATGAATCATGAATCATGAATCATGAATCATGAATCATGAATCATAAATCGAATTATGAATCATGAATCATGAATCGAATCATGAATCATGAATCATGAATCATGAATTGAATCATGAATCATGAATCATGAAATATGAATTGAATCATCAATCATGAATCATGAATTGGATCATGAATCTTGAATCATAAATCATGAATCATGAATTGAATCATGAATCATGAATCATGAATTGAATCATGAATCATGAATCATGAATCATGAATCATAAATCGAATCATGAATCATGAATTGAATCATGAATCATGAATCATGAATTGAATCATGAATCATGAATCATGAATTGAATCATGAATCATGAATCGAATCATGAATCATGAATTGAATCATGAATCATGAATCATGAAACATGAATCATGAATTGAATCATGAATCATGAATCGAATCATGAATAATGAATTGAATCATGAATCGAATCATGAATCATGAATCATGAATTGTATCATGAATCATGAATCGAATCATGAATCTTGAATCATGAATTGAATCATGAATCGAATCATGAATCATGAATTGAATCATGAATTATGAATCATGAATCATGAATTGAATCATGAATCATGAATTGAATCATGAATCATGAATCATGAATCGAATCATGAATCATGAATTCAATCATAAATCATGAATCGAATGATGAATCTTGAATCATGAATTGAATCATGAATCATGAATTATGAGTCATGGATTGAATAATGAATCATGAAACATGAATCAAATCATGAATCATGAGTAAAAAATCATCAATCGAATGATGAATCATGAATTGAATCATGAATCATGAATTATGAATTGAATCATGAATCATGAATCATGTATTGAATCATGAATCATGAATCATGAATCATGAATCATGAATTGAATCATAAATCATGAATCATGAATCGAATCATGAATCATGAATCAAGAATCATAAATCGAATCATGAATCATGAATCGAATCATGAATCATGAATCATGAATTGAATCATAAATCATGAATCATGAATCATGAATTGAATCATGATTCATGAATCATGAAATATGAATTGAATCATGAATCATGAATCATGAATTGAATCATGAATCTTGAATCATGAATCATGAATCATGAATTGAATCATGAATCATGAATCATGAATTGAATCATGAATCATGAATTGAATCATGAATCGAATCATGAATCATGAATTGAACCATGAATCATGAATTGAATCATGAATCATGAATCGAATCATGAATCATGAATCATGAATTGAATCATGAATCATGAATCATGAATTGAATCATGAATCATGAATCATGAATCATAAATCGAATCATGAATCATGAATTGAATCATTAATCGAATCATGAATCATGAATCATGAATTGAATCATGAATCATGAATCATGAATTGAATCATGAATCATGAATCGAATCATGAATCATGAATCATGAATTGAATCATGAATCATGAATCATGAATCATGAATCATGAATCATGAATTGAATCATGAATCTTGAATCATGAATTGAATCATGAATCATGAATTATGAGTCATGAATTGAATAATGAATCATGAAACATGAATCAAATCATGAATCATGAGTAAAAAATCATGAATCGAATGATGAATCATGAATTGAATCATGAATCATGAATCATGAATCATGAATTATGAATTGAATCATGAATCATGAATCATGTATTGAATCATGAATCATGAATCATGAATCATGAATCATGAATTGAATCATAAATCATGAATCATGAATCGAATCATGAATCATGAATCAAGAATCATAAATCGAATCATGAATCATGAATCGAATCATGAATCATGAATCATGAATTGAATCATAAATCATGAATCATGAATCATGAATTGAATCATGATTCATGAATCATGAAATATGAATTGAATCATGAATCATGAATCATGAATTGAATCATGAATCTTGAATCATGAATCATGAATCATGAATTGAATCATGAATCATGAATCATGAATTGAATCATGAATCATGAATTGAATCATGAATCGAATCATGAATCATGAATTGAACCATGAATCATGAATTGAATCATGAATCATGAATCGAATCATGAATCATGAATCATGAATTGAATCATGAATCATGAATCATGAATTGAATCATGAATCATGAATCATGAATCATGAATCATAAATCGAATCATGAATCATGAATTGAATCATGAATCGAATCATGAATCATGAATCATGAATTGAATCATGAATCATGAATCATGAATTGAATCATGAATCATGAATCGAATCATGAATCATGAATCATGAATTGAATCATGAATCATGAATCATGAATCATGAATCATGAATTGAATCATGAATCATGAATCGAATCATGAATAATGAATTGAATCATGAATCGAATCATGAATCATGAATCATGAATTGTATCATGAATCATGAATCGAATCATGAATCTTGAATCATGAATTGAATCATGAATCGAATCATGAATTGAATCATGAATTATGAATCATGAATCATGAATTGAATCATGAATCATGAATCATGAATCGAATCATGAATCATGAATTCAATCATGAATCATGAATCGAATCATGAATCTTGAATCATGAATTGAATCATGAATCATGAATTATGAGTCATGAATTGAATAATGAATCATGAAACATGAATCAAATCATGAATCATGAGTAAAAAATCATGAATCGAATGATGAATCATGAATTGAATCATGAATCATGAATCATGAATTATGAATTGAATCATGAATCATGAATCATGTATTGAATCATGAATCATGAATCATGAATCATGAATCATGAATTGAATCATAAATCATGAATCATGAATCGAATCATGAATCATGAATCAAGAATCATAAATCGAATCATGAATCATGAATCGAATCATGAATCATGAATCATGAATTGAATCATAAATCATGAATCATGAATTGAATCATGATTCATGAATCTCGAAATATGAATTGAATCATGAATCATGAATTGAATCATGAATCTTGAATCATGAATCATGAATCATGAATTGAATCATGAATCATGAATCATGAATTGAATCATGAATCATGAATTGAATCATGAATCGAATCATGAATCATGAATTGAATCATGAATCATGAATTGAATCATGAATCATGAATCGAATCATGAATCATGAATCATGAATTGAATCATGAATCATGAATTGAATCATGAATTGAATCATGAATCATGAATCATGAATTGAATCATGAATCATGAATCGAATCATGATTCATGAATCATGAATTGAATCATGAATCATGAATCATGAATCATGAATCATGAATCATGAATTGAATCATGAATCATGAATCGAATCATGAATAATGAATTGAATCATGAATCGAATCATGAATCATGAATCATGAATTGTATCATGAATCGAATCATGAATCATGAATTGAATCATGAATCGAATCATGAATCATGAATTGAAGCATGAATCTTGAATCATGAATCATGAATTGAATCATGAATCATGAATCGTGAATCATGAATTGAATCATGAATCATGAATCATGAATCGAATCATGAATCATGAATCAAGAATCATGAATTGAATCATGAATCATGAATCGAATCATGAATCTTGAATCATGAATTGAATCATGAATCATGAATTGAATAATAAATCATGAAACATGAATCGAATCATGAATCATGAGTAAAAAATCATGAATCGAATGATGAATCATGAATTGAATCATGAATCATGAATCATGAATTATGAATTGAATCATGAATCGAATGATAAATCATGAATTGAATCATGAATCATGAATCATGAATTATGAATTGAATCATGAATCATGAATCATGTATTGAATCATGAATCATGAATCATGAATCATGAATTGAATCATAAATCATGAATCATGAATCGAATCATGAATCATGAATCAAGAATCATAAATCGAATCATGAATCATGAATCGAATCATGAATCATGAATTGAATCATAAATCATAAATCATGAATCGAATCATGAATCATGAATCGAATCATGAATCATGAATCAAGAATCATAAATCGAATCATGAATCATGAATCGAATCATGAATCATGAATTGAATCATAAATCATAAATCATGAATCGAATCATGAATCATGAATCATGAATTGAATCATGAATCATAAATCATGAATTGAATCATGAATCATGAATCATGAATTGAATCATGAATCATGAATCATGAATTGAATCATGAATCATGAATCATGAATTGAATCATGAATCGAATCATGAATCATGAATTGAATCATGAATCATGAATCATAAATTGAAACATGAATCATGAATTTAATCATGAATCATGAATCATGAATCATGAAATGAATCATGAATCATGAATTGAATCATGAATCATGAATCTTGAATTATGAATTATGAATTGAATCATGAATCATGAATTGAATCATGAATCATGAATCATGAATTATGAATCTTAAATCGAATCATGAATCATGAATCATGAATCGAATCATAAATCATGAATCATGAATCATGAATTGAATCATGAATCATGAGTCAAGAATCATGAATCGAATCATGAATCATGAATCATGAATTGAATCATAAATCATAAATCATGAATCGAATCATGAATCATGAATCATGAATCATGAATTGAATCATGAATCATAAATCATGAATTGAATCATGAATCATGAATCATGAATTGAATCATGAATCATGAATCATGAATTAAATCATGAATCATGATTTGAATCATGAATCGAATCATGAATCATGAATTGAATCATGAATCATGAATCATAAATTGAAACATGAATCATGAATTTAATCATGAATCATGAATCATGAATCATGAAATGAATCATGAATCATGAATTGAATCATGAATCATGAATCTTGAATTATGAATTATGAATTGAATCATGAATCATGAATTGAATCATGAATCATGAATCATGAATCATGAATCATGAATTATGAATCTTAAATCGAATCATGAATCATGAATCATGAATCGAATCATAAATCATGAATCATGAATCATGAATCAAATCATGAATCATGAGTCAAGAATCATGAATCGAATCATGAATCATGAATCATGAATCATGAATCATGAATTGAATCATGAATCATGAATCATGAATTGAATCATGAATCATGAATCATGAATTGAATCATGAATCATGAATCTTGAATTATGAATTATGAATTGAATCATGAATCATGAATTGAATCATGAATCATGAACCATGAATCATGAATCATGAATCATGAATTATGAATCTTAAATCGAATCATGAATCATGAATCGAATCATAAATCATGAATCGAATCATGAATCATGAATCATGAATTGAATCATGAATCATAAATCATGAATCATGAATCGAATCATGAATCATGAATCATGAATCGTGAATCATGAATCATAAATTGAATCATGAATCATGAATTGAATCATAAATCATGAATCATGAATCATGAATCATGAATCATGAATCATAAATCGAATCATGAATCATGAATCATGAATCGAATCATGAATCATGAATCATGAATCATGAATTGAATCATGAATCATGAATCATGAAATATGAATTGAATCATCAATCATGAATCATGAATTGAATCATGAATCTTGAATCATGAATCATGAATTGAATCATGAATCATAAATCATGAATTAAATCATGAATCATGAATCATGAATCATGAATCATGAATCATAAATCGAATCATGAATCATGAATTGAATCATGAATCGAATCATGAATCATGAATCATGAATTGAATCATGAATCATGAATCGAATCATGAATCATGAATCATGAATTAAATAATGAATCATGAATCATGAGTCATGAATCATGAATCATGAATCGAATCATGAATCATGAATCATGAATTGAATAATGAATCATGAATCATGAGTCATGAATCATGAATCATGAATTGAATCATGAATCATGAATCGAATCATGAATAATGAATTAAATCATGAATCAAATCATGAATCATGAATTGAATCATGAATCATGAATCGAATCATGAATCTTGAATCATGAATTGAATCATGAATCGAATCATGAATCATGAATTGAATCATGAATCATGAATTGAATCATGAATCATGAATCATGAATCATGAAGTGAATCATGAATCATGAATCATGAATCATGAATTGAATCATGAATCATGAATCATGAATCGAATCATGAATCATAAATCAAGAATCATGAATTGAATGATGAATCATGAATCGAATCATGAATCTCGAATCATGAATTGAATCATGAATCATGAATCATGAATCATGAATCATGAATTGAATAATGAATCATGAATCATGAATCGAATCATGAATCATGAATCATGAATCGTGAATCATGAATCATAAATTGAATCATGAATCATGAATTGAATCATAAATCATGAATCATGAATCATGAATCATGAATCATGAATCATGAAATCATGAATCATAAATCGAATCATGAATCATGAATCATGAATCGAATCATGAATCATGAATCATGAATCATGAATTGAATCATGAATCATGAATCATGAAATATGAATTGAATCATCAATCATGAATCATGAATTGAATCATGAATCTTGAATCATGAATCATGAATTGAATCATGAATCATAAATCATGAATTAAATCATGAATCATGAATCATGAATCATGAATCATGAATCATGAATCATAAATCGAATCATGAATCATGAATTGAATCATGAATCGAATCATGAATCATGAATCATGAATTGAATCATGAATCATGAATCGAATCATGAATCATGAATCATGAATTGAATAATGAATCATGAATCATGAGTCATGAATCATGAATCATGAATTGAATCATGAATCAAGAATCGAATCATGAATAATGAATTGAATCATGAATCAAATCATGAATCATGAATTGAATCATGAATCATGAATCGAATCATGTATCTTGAATCATGAATTGAATCATGAATCGAATCATGAATCATGAATTGAATCATGAATCATGAATCATGAATCATGAATTGAATCATGAATCATGAATCATGAATTGAATCATGAATCATGAATCATGAATCGAATCATGAATCATAAATCAAGAATCATGAATTGAATGATGAATCATGAATCGAATCATGAATCTCGAATCATGAATTGAATCATGAATCATGAATCATGAATCATGAATCATGAGTAAAAAATCATGAATCGAATGATGAATCATGAATTGAATCATGAATCATGAATTGAATCATAAATCATGAATCATGAATCATGAATCATGAATCATGAATCATAAATCGAATCATGAATCATGAATCATGAATCGAATCATGAATCATGAATCATGAATCATGAATTGAATCATGAATCATGAATCATGAAATATGAATTGAATCATCAATCATGAATCATGAATTGAATCATGAATCTTGAATCATGAATCATGAATTGAATCATGAATCATAAATCATGAATTGAATCATGAATCAATTGATTCATGATTTAATTCATGAATCATGAATCATGAATCATGAATTGAATCATGAATCATGAATCATGAATCATGAATCATGAATTGAATCATGAATCATGAATCATGAATTGAATCATGAATCATGAATCTTGAATTATGAATTATGAATTGTATCATGAATCATGAATTGAATCATGAATCATGAATCATGAATCATGAATTATGAATCTTAAATTGAATCATGAATCATGAATCGAATCATAAATCATGAATCGAATCATGAATCATGAATCATGAATTGAATCATGAATCATAAATCATGAATCGAATCATGAATCATGAATCATGAATCGTGAATCATGAATCATAAATTGAATCATGAATCATGAATTGAATCATAAATCATGAATCATGAATCATGAATCATGAATCATGAATCATAAATCGAATCATGAATCATGAATCATGAATCGAATCATGAATCATGAATCATGAATCATGAATTGAATCATGAATCATGAATCATGAATCATGAATCGAATCATGAATCATGAATCATGAATCATGAATTGAATCATGAATCATGAATCATGAAATATGAATTGAATCATCAATCATGAATCATGAATTGAATCATGAATCTTGAATCATGAATCATGAATTGAATCATGCATCATAAATCATGAATTGAATCATGAATCATGAATCATGAATCATGAATCATGAATCATGAATCATAAATCGAATCATGAATCATGAATTGAATCATGAATCGAATCATGAATCATGAATCATGAATTGAATCATGAATCATGAATCGAATCATGAATCATGGATCATGAATTAAATAATGAATCATGAATCATGAGTCATGAATCATGAATCATGAATCGAATCATGAATCATGAATCATGAATTGAATAATGAATCATGAATCATGAGTCATGAATCATGAATCATGAATTGAATCATGAATCATGAATCGAATCATGAATCTTGAATCATGAATTGAATCATGAATCGAATCATGAATCATGAATTGAATCATGAATCATGAATCATGAATCATGAATTGAATCATGAATCATGAATCATGAATCATGAATTGAATCATGAATCATGAATCATGAATCGAATCCTGAATCATGAATCAAGAATCATGAATTGAATCATGAATCATGAATCGAATCATGAATCTTGAATCATGAATTGAATCATGAATCATGATTCATGAATTGAATCATAAATCATGAATCATGAATCAAGAATCATAAAACGAATCATGAATCATGAATCAAATCATGAATCATGAATCATGAATTGAAGCATAAATCATAAATCATGAATCGAATCATGAATCATAAATCATGAATCATGAATCATGAATTGAATCATAAATCATAAATCATGAATTGAATCATGAATCATGAATCATGAATCATGAATCATGAATTATGAATCTTAAATCGAATCATGAATCATGAATCATGAATCGAATCATAAATCATGAATCATGAATCATGAATCAAATCATGAATCATGAGTCAAGAATCATGAATCGAATTATGAATCATGAATCATGAATCATGAATCATGAATCATGAATTGAATCATGAATCATGAATCATGAATTGAATCATGAATCATGAATCATGAATCATGAATTGAATCATGAATCATGAATCATGAATTGAATCATGAATCATGATTCTTGAATTATGAATTATGAATTGAATCATGAATCATGAATTGAATCATGAATCATGAATCATGAATCATGAATCATGAATTATGAATCTTAAATCGAATCATGAATCATGAATCGAATCATAAATCATGAATCGAATCATGAATCATGAATCATGAATTGAATCATGAATCATAAATCATGAATCATGAATCATGAATTGAATCATGAATCATGAATCATGAATTGAATCATGAATCATGAATCATGAATCATGAATTGAATCATGAATCATGAATCATGAATTGAATCATGAATCATGATTCTTGAATTATGAATTATGAATTGAATCATGAATCATGAATTGAATCATGAATCATGAATCATGAATCATGAATCATGAATTATGAATCTTAAATCGAATCATGAATCATGAATCGAATCATAAATCATGAATCGAATCATGAATCATGAATCATGAATTGAATCATGAATCATAAATCATGAATCATGAATCGAATCATGAATCATGAATCATGAATCGTGAATCATGAATCATAAATTGAATCATGAATCATGAATTGAATCATAAATCATGAATCATGAATCATGAATCATGAATCATGAATCATAAATCGAATCATGAATCATGAATCATGAATCGAATCATGAATCATGAATCATGAATTGAATCATGAATCATGAATCATGAAATATGAATTGAATCATCAATCATGAATCATGAATTGAATCATGTATCTTGAATCATGAATTATGAATTGAATCATGAATCATAAATCGAATCATGAATCATGAATTGAATCATGAATCGAATCATGAATCATGAATCATGAATTGAATCATGAATCATGAATCGAATCATGAATCTTGAATCATGAATTAAATAATGAATCATGAATTGAATAATGAATCATGAATCATGAATCATGAATCATAAATCGAATCATGAATCATGAATTGAATCATGAATCGAATCATGAATCATGAATCATGAATTGAATCATGAATCATGAATCGAATCATGAATCTTGAATCATGAATTAAATAATGAATCATGAATTGAATAATGAATCATGAATCATGAGTCATGAATCATGAATCATGAATTGAATCATGAATCATGAATCGAATCAATGAATAATGAATTGAATCATGAATCATGAATTGAATCATGAATCATGAATCGAATCATGAATCTTGAATCATGAATTGAATCATGAATCGAATCATGAATCATGAATTGAATCATGAATCATGAATCATGAATCATGAATTGAATCATGAATCATGAATCATGAATCATGAATTGAATCATGAATCATGAATCATGAATCGAATCATGAATCATGAATCAAGAATCATGAATTGAATCATGAATCATGAATCGAATCATGAATCTTGAATCATGAATTGAATCATGAATCATGAATCATGAATCATGAATTGAATAATGAATCATGAAACATGAATCGAATCATGAATCATGAGTAAAAAATCATGAATCGAATGATGAATCATGAATTGAATCATGAATCATGAATCATGAATTATGAATTGAATCATGAATCATGAATCATGTATTGAATCATGAATCATGAATCATGAATCATGATTCATGAATTGAATCATAAATCATGAATCATGAATCAAAAATCATAAATCGAATCATGAATCATGAATCAAATCATGAATCATAAATCATGAATTGAATCATAAATCATAAATCATGAATCGAATCATGAATCATGAATCATGAATCATGAATCATGAATTATGAATCTTAAATCGAATCATGAATCATGAATCATGAATCGAATCATAAATCATGAATCATGAATCATGAATCGAATCATGAATCATGAATCATGATTATTGAATCATGAATCATGAATCATGAATTGAATCATGAATCATGAATTGAATCATGAATCATGAATCATGAATCATGAATCATGAATTGAATCATGAATCATGAATCATGAATTGAATCATGAATCTTGAATTATGAATTATGAATTGTATCATGAATCATGAATTGAATCATGAATCATGAATCATGAATCATGAATCATGAATCATGAATTATGAATCTTAAATCGAATCATGAATCATGAATCGAATCATAAATCATGAATCGAATCATGAATCATGAATCATGAATTGAATCATGAATCATAAATCATGAATCATGAATCGAATCATGAATCATGAATCATGAATCGTGAATCATGAATCATAAATCGAATCATGAATCATGAATTGAATCATGAATCGAATCATGAATCATGAATCATGAATTGAATCATGAATCATGAATTGAATCATGAATCATGAATCGAATCATGAATCATGAATCATGAATTAAATAATGAATCATGAATCATGAGTCATGAATCATGAATCATAAATCGAATCATGAATCATGAATCATGAATTGAATAATGAATCATGAATCATGAGTCATGAATCATGAATCATGAATTGAATCATGAATCATGAATCGAATCATGAATAATGAATTGAATCATGAATCGAATCATGAATCATGAATTGAATCATGAATCATGAATCGAATCATGAATCTTGAATCATGAATTGAATCATGAATCGAATCATGAATCATGAATTGAATCATGAATCATGAATCATGAATCATGAATTGAATCATGAATCATGAATCATGAATCATGAATTGAATCATGAATCATGAATCATGAATCGAATCATGAATCATGAATCAAGAATCATGAATTGAATCATGAATCATGAATCGAATCATGAATCTTGAATCATGAATTGAATCATGAATCATGAATCATGAATCATGAATCATGAATTGAATAATGAATCATGAAACATGAATCGAATCATGAATAATGAGTAAAAAAATCATGAATCGAATGATGAATCATGAATTGAATCATGAATCATGAATCATGAATTATGAATTGAATCATGAATCATGAATCATGTATTGAATCATAAATCATGAATCATGAATCATGATTCATGAATTGAATCATAAATCATGAATCATGAATCAAGAATCATAAATCGAATCATGAATCATGAATCAAATCATGAATCATGAATCATGAATTGAATCATAAATCATAAATCATGAATCGAATCATGAATCATGAATCATGAATCATGAATTGAATCATAAATCATAAATCATGGATTGAATCATGAATCATGAATCATGAATCATGAATCATGAATTGAATCATGAATCATGAATCATGAATTGAATCATGAATCATGAATCATGAATCATGAATTGAATCATGAATCATGAATCATGAATTGAATCATGAATCATGAATCATGAATCATGAATTGAATCATGAATCATGAATCATCAATTGAATCATGAATCATGAATCATGAATTGAATCATGAATCGAATCATGAATCATGAATTGAATCATGAATCATGAATCATAAATTGAAACATGAATCATGAATTTAATCATGAATCATGAATCATGAATCATGAAATGAATCATGAATTGAATCATGAATCATGAATCTTGAATTATGAATTATGAATTGAATCATGAATCATGAATTGAATCATGAATCATGAATCATGAATCATGAATCATGAATTATGAATCTTAAATCGAATCATGAATCATGAATCATGAATCGAATCATAAATCATGAATCATGAATCGAATCATGAATCATGAGTCAAGAATCATGAATCGAATCATGAATCATGAATCATGAATCATGAATTGAATCATGAATCATGAATCATGAATTGAATCATGAATCATGAATCATGAATCATGAATCATGAATTGAATCATGAATCATGAATCATGAATTGAATCATGAATCATGAATCTTGAATTATGAATTATGAATTGAATCATGAATCATGAATTGAATCATGAATCATGAATCATGAATCATGAATCATGAATCATGAATTATGAATCTTAAATCGAATCATGAATCATGAATCATGAATCGAATCATAAATCATGAATCATGAATCGAATCATGAATCATGAGTCAAGAATCATGAATCGAATCATGAATCATGAATCATGAATCATGAATTGAATCATGAATCATGAATCATGAATTGAATCATGAATCATGAATCATGAATCATGAATCATGAATTGAATCATGAATCATGAATCATGAATTGAATCATGAATCATGAATCTTGAATTATGAATTATGAATTGAATCATGAATCATGAATTGAATCATGAATCATGAATCATGAATCATGAATCATGAATCATGAATCATGAATTATGAATCTTAAATCGAATCATGAATCATGAATCGAATCATAAATCATGAATCGAATCATGAATCATGAATCATGAATTGAATCATGAATCATAAATCATGAATCATGAATCGAATCATGAATCATGAATCGTGAATCATGAATCATAAATTGAATCATGAATCATGCATTGAATCATAAATCATGAATCATGAATCATGAATCATGAATCATGAATCATGAATCATAAATCGAATCATGAATCATGAATCATGAATCGAATCATGAATCTTGAATCATGAATTGAATCATGAATCGAATCATGAATCATGAATTGAATCATGAATCATGAATCATGAATCATGAATTGAATCATGAATCATGAATCATGAATCATGAATTGAATCATGAATCATAAATCATGAATCGAATCATGAATTAAATTATGAATCATGAATCAAGAATTGAATCATGAATCATGAATCGAATCATGAATCATGAATTGAATCATGAATTGAATCATGAATCATGAATTGAATCATGAATCGAATCATGAATCATGAATCATGAATTGTATCATGAATCATGAATCGAATCATGAATCTTGAATCATGAATTGAATAATGAATCATGAATCATGAATCGAATCATGAATCATGAGTCAAGAATCTTGAATCGAATCATAAATCATGAATCATGAATCATAAATCATGAATCATGAATCATGAATTGAATCATGAATCATGAATCATGAATTGAATCATGAATCATGAATCATGAATCATGAATTGAATCATGAATCATGAATCATGAATTGAATCATGAATCATGAATCTTGAATTATGAATTATGAATTGAATCATGAATCATGAATTGAATCATGAATCATGATTAATGAATTGAATCATGAATCATGAATCGAATCATGAATCATAATTTGAATCATGAATTGAATCATGAATCATGAATCGAATCATGAATCATGAATCATGAATCATGAATTGAATCATGAATCTTGAATCATGAATCATGAATCATGAATTGAATCATGAATCATAAATCATGAATTGAATCATGAATCATGAATTGAATCATGAATCGAATCATGAATCATGAATCATGAATTGAATCATGAATCATGAATTGAATCATGAATCATGAATCGAATCATGAATCATGAATCATGAATCATGAATTGAATCATGAATCATGAATCGAATCATGAATCTTGAATCATGAATTTAATCATAAATCATGAATTGAATCATGAATCATGAATCGAATCATGAATCATGAATCAAGAATCATGAATTGAATCATGAATTATGAATTAAATAATGAATCATGAATCATGAGTCATGAATCATGAATCATGAATCGAATCATGAATCATGAATCATGAATCATGAATTGAATCATGAATCATGAATCATGAATCATGAATTGAATCATGAATCATGAATCTTGAATCATTAATTGAATCATGAATCATGAATCGAATCATGAATCATGAATTGAATCATGAATCGAATCATGAATCATGAATTGAATCATGAATCATGAATCGAATCATGAATCATGAATCATGAATCATGAATTGAATCATGAATCTTGAATCATGAATCATGAATCATGAATTGAATCATGAATCATAAATCATGAATTGAATCATGAATCATGAATTGAATCATGAATCGAATCATGAATCATGAATCATGAATTGAATCATGAATCATGAATTGAATCATGAATCATGAATCGAATCATGAATCATGAATCATGAATTAAATAATGAATCATGAATCATGAGTCATGAATCATGAATTGAATCATGAATCATGAATCGAATCATGAATAATGAATTGAATCATGAATCGAATCATGAATCATGAATCATGAATTGTATCATGAATCATGAATCGAATCATGAATCTTGAATCATGAATTGAATCATGAATCGAATCATGAATCATGAATTGAATCATGAATCATGAATCATGAATCATGAATTGAATCATGAATCATGAATCATGAATCATGAATTGAATCATGAATCATGAATCATGAATCGAATCATGAATCATGAATCAAGTATCATGAATTGAATCATGAATCATGAATCGAATCATGAATCTTGAATCATGAATTGAATCATGAATCATGAATCATGAATCATGAATCATGAATTGAATAATGAATCATGAAACATGAATCGAATCATGAATCATGAGTAAAAAATCATGAATCGAATGATGAATCATGAATTGAATCATGAATCATGAATCATGAAATATGAATTGAATCATGAATCATGAATCATGTATTGAATCATGAATCATGAATCATGAATCATGATTCATGAATTGAATCATAAATCATGAATCATAAATCAAGAATCTTAAATCATGAATCGAATCATGAATCAAATCATGAATCATGAATCATGAATTGAATCATAAATCATGAATCATGAATTGAATCATAAATCATAAATCATGAATCGAATCATGAATCATGAATCATGAATCATGAATCATGAATCATGAATCAAATCATGAATCATGAATTGAATCATCAATCATGAATCATAAATTGAAACATGAATCATGAATTTAATCATGAATCATGAATCATGAATCATGAAATGAATCATGAATCATGAATTGAATCATGAATCATGAATCTTGAATTATGAATTATGAATTGAATCATGAATCATGAATTGAATCATGAATCATGAATCATGAATCATGAATCATGAATTATGAATCTTAAATCGAATCATGAATCATGAATCATGAATCAAATCATAAATCATGAAACATGAATCATGAATCGAATCATGAATCATGAGTCAAGAATCATGAATCGAATCATGAATCATGAATCATGAATCATGAATCATGAATCATGAATTGAATCATGAATCATGAATCATGAATTGAATCATGAATCATGAATCATAAATCATGAATCATGAATTGAATCATGAATCATGAATCATGAATTGAATCATGAATTATGAATCTTGAATTATGAATTATGAATTGAATCATGAATCATGAATTGAATCATGAATCATGAATCATGAATCATGATTCATGAATTATGAATCTTAAATCGAATCATGAATCATGAATCGAATCATAAATCATGAATCGAATCATGAATCATGAATCATGAATTGAATCATGAATCATAAATCATGAATCATAAATCGAATCATGAATCATGAATCATGAATCGTGAATCATGAATCATAAATTGAATCATGAATCATGAATTGAATCATAAATCATGAATCATGAATCATGAATCATGAATTGAATCATGAATCATGAATCGAATCATGAATCATGAATTAAATAATGAATCATGAATCATGAGTCATGAATCATGAATTAAATAATGAATCATGAATCATGAGTCATGAGTCATGAATCATGAATCGAATCATGAATCATGAATCTTGAATCATGAATCATGAATTGAATCATGAATCATAAATCATGAATTGAATCATGAATCATGAATCATGAATCATGAATCATGAATCATGAATCATAAATCGAATCATGAATCATGAATTGAATCATGAATCGAATCATGAATCATGAATCATGAATTGAATCATGAATCATGAATTGAATCATGAATCGAATCATGAATCATGAATCATGAATTGAATCATGAATCATGAATCGAATCATGAATGATGAATCAAGAATCATGAATTGAA